>NC_056733.1:360469009-360511509 GCF_019279795.1 Protopterus annectens | reverse complement strand
TAATTAATAGTACAGTATATGGACTGTGTGAACAAAACCATCCTCATGTGCCACTCACACATGATGTCAGTAAATAATGATATACTGTACATATGCACCTCTTACTGCATGACATATGGACAAAGGGTAACAGACTTGAGGGACAGAGGCACAAACATAGGACCAATATTGACATATTGCTGTGATAAACTGAGAAAATGACTGGTGTAACAGGGTTTGTTGTGACATATCTCTTATGAGGGATATGAAGTCAGTAACTCGCATGGATGTCACCATGTACTGACTGCAATCATCAGAATATGCTACTGCATTTCTAAAGATAGGAAATGTGTGAGTAACACACCACATGTAAGACTCCAAACTTTGGCCAGTCTGCAGATAGCCCTACAGGTGAGAGTTTCCTCAACCACATTACACTGTCATGTGAATACGAGAATAGCAACCAGGAAAAAGCAGCTACTGCTGAAGCAACGGTGGAACGTAGCTGGGATAGCTGCAACCGGCTCCAAACAAAGACAAAAGAACCAGTTAAAAGGAGCTGGTACACAAATGAACAAATTGTAAAACCAGCACTGTAGCCAAGCGTGACAAATGAATACACACTTCACTCCGCTGCTTGAAAATCCAAAAGCAGATGCACTTGTTAAGGCAAAGACACAACTAATTGCAGAGAGTAAAACGGAGAGAAGAAAACTGGTACTGTCACAATCTTAAAGGTGTGGTTGTACGAAAACACATATCCCACGGTTTTAAAAAACTGAATCCTTTAATCAGCATCAAAGACAAATGTCGGTAGCACTAGTTGAGCGCTTTCATCTGCACAAACGCAGACTTCCTCAGAACTAGTGCTTGCAACAAAAAACCATTCATTAAAAACACATTTTGGCGCCAACATTTAAATTTTCATTTAAAGAGACATACACTCCAAATGTAAATATATAAATATTATGAAATAATGGTGGAAAATATGTGCTAAATATAAAATACTCAAATGAAAATGCTTGAATATTAAAAAGCTGAAATAAGAACATTTTGTTTAAAACTTTACATAATGAAAAATTATGAATCCAATATTAAAAAAGGTTTAATGCTAATGAAATCATTAATACCTGGACTTCTAGTTGAATCTGTCAAAATCTGCCATTAGCGCGGATTACAGTATTCTGCTATGACTTGTGTGTCCAAAACACAATCCAAAGGTACTGTGCCTAGTGATTTTCTTTTCGTTTCACCGGCACTGGGGTAAAAAAAAAAAAGTTGGGCAGGGAAACAGGTAGATTGTAATCAACAAACTTTTGACAAGTTTCTTCAAAATGAATATGCTTTTAATTCACCTCATTCTAATCATGTGTACAATAAAACACAGAGTGATAGTGATGGACATGTATCCATTAAAAATAATATTTATAAGATGGGTCATTTACTCACACAAATACAAAATCTGAAGGTTGACAAAGCATATTTAAAACAATGCATAAATTCTAAGGTATTAGATTTTCAAACTACCTATGGGAGTTGAATACAATGAGTGTGTTATTTCTGAATTTAACAGTTTATTTGATGACTTTGGGATATCATACATGAAATTGTTATTGAAATGTTATGATGAGAAATTAAATGTACTTATTGATGAAGTAGAGAATGTTAATGAAACTATTTTAATCATGCTTTTGAACAATGGTATGACCTTTATCACAAACAATTTCAGATGGCTGAGACCACTGCAGAAAACATTTTTCAGAGGGAAAAAAAAATTAGATCGAGATATCGAATTATATAAAACTTGTAGGGTATATGTTTGGCCACAAGATAGGAGATTTCGAACAGAAGAAGGACAAACGTATACAAGAGGAAGAAGAGAGATGAATAGAAATGAAAATTTTCAGGGAGGAAGACATCATCAGAATTATGGCAGAACACGCTTCGACAGCATCAGGAAACACCATCAATATCAATATTAGCTAAGGAGGTCATCCCAGCTCAGTGTATTCCTGTTATGCCCTCAGACGCTTATGAGTTAAGCCCTTCTCCTGTTTTCAGTAAGTTCAATTGTAATTGTATACAGGAAGGTACTATGAATATGGGAGAACATGTAGGATACACTACAGAGACCAACAGGCCCAGTATTCATAACTTTCAAGGATTCAATGTATACAATTACACAGACTCTATTATTAAGGATGACTTGTGCTCCCTTCTTTGTAAAGGAACCAAATTTGTACCCTCTCAAAAGTTCAATTTAGTTGATCATATCAAGGAAATCAAATTGTTCACTCGGAGGCTCGATCTTGCTTTACTTTTTGACAATAATCAGGAAATGGAATCGACATATATTCCCACAGAACTAAAAAGAAAAATCGTTTTGTACCCAGCAATCCACAGATCCATGTGTTTGAACAGATGATATGTAAAGAATTATATCATTTGAACCTAGAAATAACTAGAGATTATCGGAATAACAAAGGTCTACGAGATGACAATATCACTAAAGAAGAAAGAGATGTCCTCAATGAGTTCATGCATAATCAACAAGTGAGAATTATGAAACCCGACAAGGGTGGTGGGGCAGTTATATATTCTAAGAAGGCCTATATAACAGAGATACTGAATATTTTACATCAATCAGGTAACTATGAAAAGGTGTCCATCAATCAAATTAATACAAGTTTTCGGAAAATTGATCTAGCTCTGGATGAATATTTGATTGATCATCGGATTACTGATAAACTATTTAAGTTCCTCAAAGTTGACCATCCAGTAATGGCTCGAATAATAGGGATACCTAAGATCCACAAATCCCTGACCAAGCCACCCTTTAGACCCATAATATCAGGTTCAAAATCTAAGACCTACAACATAGGAGTGACCATTGATAGATGGACTAAGCATATTTATTCCAATGTACCTTTCATAATTAGTGATTCATGGGATTTTTTGGCTAAGCTTACTCCTGATCTTTGGACTGAACAAAGCACACTAATCACGATTGATGTATGCGACCTATTTTCCTGTATACCCAAGGATGAAGGACTCGAAAGGTTTACAAATAGTCTAAGAAAATTTTCACTCATGTCCTGGGACAAAATCAACTTGATTGTCGATATGATGGGTATAGTCATGGACAACAATTTTCTCACATTTGAGGGAGAATTTTTCAGACAGACGAGTAGTTTTGCATGGGGCATCTTGTGCCCCCATTTTTGCCAATCTAGTGATGTCTGATTGGGAGAATGAATTTATTACCACCTGTGAATTTTCCAGTTATATCACCTTTTATGTGAGATTTTTGGATGACATATTTATCTTATGGAAAGGACCGGAGGATAAAATAGCACAGTTTATTGAATATATCAATGGTACGACCAATTTTCTTAAGTTTACTCACAATATCAGCAGTGTGGGTCTTGCCTATTTGGATGTTTATATAGGGTTAACAGATGAGGGCTTTACTTCCAAGATTCACCGTGAAGTACATTCTCCAATGACTACTTGTATTTTGAAGTGAACATCCACCACACATTTTAAGAATATTATCAGGGTCAATGCATCAGATGTGCAAGAATGTCATCAACCAGAAAATGTATGGAAGAAGAAATGAAACTTAGCGAAATTATTTGAAAATAGGGGTACCCCAATGTCATGATTAAGGACACTATAGAATATGTAACATCACAATGGGGACTTAAATTCAAACCTCTATTAGGTCATGTTAGAGAAATCAAAGGAAATGCACATCTCGAGAAAGGTAACATGGGTAGGGTATGTGTTCTGACATACACTTATTGTGTTATGATCCAGGATATTCTTAAAAATATTGGGACATAATAACTATTACAGATGCTCACAAAAGATCCTAGGTGAACAACCTAGGATTGTCTCCCAATTAAAAAGTTATTGGAAACTTCAAAGCCAATAATGGGTGAACCTAATATAGGAAAGGTATTCACTAGGAAGTGTGGAAGATGCAACCAATGTAAATACATCAATACCAATAGTGTTATTGTTTTGGATGACATCAATCACACCAGAATAAGGAGTATAGGTGGTAATTGTTGCACCAAACATATAGTGTATTTAGCTCAATGTAAACAATGTTCAGCCTATTATATAGGCAAAACTGAAAGGGAGTTAAAGACATTATTACAGAATTAAGAAAATGGACAGTAAAAATGCACTATATAGACATATCAATAAATGTGGTGAAGAACATACTTTTTTATTCTTTATCATAGATGAGGAGAAAGAAATACCATTTGGGGGTGATTGGAAGACCAGATTAGCCTGTAAGGAGAGCAAATGGCAGATTTTGACAGATTCAACTAGAAGTCCAGGTATTAATGATTTCATTAGCATTAAACCTTTTTTAATATTGGATTCATAATTTTTCATTATGTAAAGTTTTAAACAAAATGTTCTTATTTCAGCTTTTTAATATTCAAGCATTTTCATTTGAGTATTTTATATTTAGCACACATTTTCCACCATTATTTCATAATATTTATATATTTACATTTGGAGTGTATGTCTCTTTAAATGAAAATTTAAATGTTGGCGCCAAAATGTGTTTTTAATGAATTTTTTTTGTTGCAAGCACTAGTTCTGAAGAAGTCTGCAGATGAAAGCCAACTAGTGCTACCGACATTTGTCTTTGATGCTGATTAAAGGATTCAGTTTTTTAAAACCGTGGGATATGTGTTTTCGTACAACCACACCTTTAAGATTGTGACAGTACCAGTTTTCTTCTCTCCGTTTTACTCTCTGCAATTAGTTGTGTCTTTGCCTTAACAAGTGCATCTGCTTTTGGATTTTCAAGGAGCGGAGTGAAGTGTGTATTCATTTGTCACGCTTGGCTACAGTGCTGGTTTTACATAACACTGTCATGCCAGACTTTTAATCATGTAGAACAGCCATATCCATACAAACCCTGTTAAACCAACATTCTTTCAATTGTGGAACAGCAATACTTACAATCTGTCCCCATGTCTGGAACATCCCCTCCCTGTTTGTTGGCCTGTCTCCACAGTGTATGTTGTAAGAGGTATTTCCAACTACCCTCTGTGATGCTGTTTGTCAGACACCCACATGAAGTCCTGCTCACAGTGAAGGAAAATGGCCAGCACCCACATGAAGTACTTAGTTATAGGATTGTGTTTCCATGCAATTGGCTATAGGAATGATACCACAGCTGTTCCACGTGCAATTAGCAAGTGGGGGACTGCAATTCATGCACTGTCCATCAGCTGGTCATAAGCATTACTAACAAAACTCAAGCTGCTGCCTATGCAAAACAGATGTACTTTCCCACATCCACCAGTGATGGAGAGAGAGAGAGACAGAGACAAAGTAAGAAAGGAAGGGAGTAAGAGTGTAAGAGCCAAGTGTGTTTGTGTATGATCAGTGGATGGAGAGTGGCATCTGGGTATTATAATGGTTGCCTATATTGTTTACTAATCCATACTGTCACATAGTAATTGCACATGGCTGTACACATTTATGGCCGAGGATTGTCTACAACAACCTCTATCTTGTTTGAAAACTGTTGGCCTTGTAATGTGGACATTGGGACATATAGGTCCTCAATATAATGATGCAGCAAAACCTACACTGTAATGGATTCTGTCATTACACAATCACCCCAACAGGATACTGATGACACACACACATGTTGTTGTATCTTTCGGCTTCTCCTGGTTAGGGGTAGCTACAGTGGAACTCTGGTCCGCTAATGATTAGCAGTAGATTTTTATGTACTGAGTTGCCAGCCCTGACGCACAACCTTCAATGAAGGTATGCCTATTCATGCATGTCTCCACACAGAAAATGCTTTAGCTGAGAATCAAACAGGACAACGTCTTACTGTGAGGCGACAATGCTACCGCAGCACCACCACCACAGTACGCACACATACCTGTACTGAATTTCAAACCCCTATCTGACTATGTATTGCTATTACAGTGTTATGCAGTTATTGCACGTGCCACAGAGCTTACATGTTGGAGAGCTGTCCAAAGGTATCTTTGAAGGTCAGTAACATCAGCAACAGTGCTGAAGGAGGGCTAAGGGAAGTGTAGTAAGTTTGAATGTGCACAAAAGCAGGTGTCAATGAAGACACACACACACACACACACACACACACACACACACACACACACACACACACACACACACACACACACTCTCAGGGAGACACACACATCATCACAGTTGGCAGGATCAGGACTAGAACTCTTACCTAACTCTTTTGCTATACTACAGTATTACACAGTTATTGTAAGTGATACAGAGCTTATACGGCTGAAAATGGCCAAAGGGTTATTTCAAGGTGAATGACATCAGCAGGCATGCTAAAGTAGGCAATGGAAGGTGTAGTGAGTGTGAGTCACTTCAAAATCATTAGTCTTCACACACACACACACACACACACACACACACACACACACACACACACACACACACACACACACACAGACACACACACAAACTCACACACACACACACACACACACACACACACACACACACACACACACACACACACACACACACACACACACACACACACACACACACACACACACACACACACATTCACACACTTGCCAGTACTGAAATGCATATGTTCATTGCTTCACAGGTGTGTAGTAGATAAATGGGCCTGGAGGCTGTACAAGGCTAGGCAAAGGGAATACCTTGGCATCAGGCCACATGACAATAGTCTCCAGTGTGGCTCAGGGGTGTAGTCCCTGGAGTGGTCCCCAGGGGTGGGCATTGTATTCACCATCCACTCATCTGGGTTACTATTGTGGGTGGCCAGTGATGTGCACTGCATCCCATGTATGAGATCTATATTCCATAACATGGACAGTGTCTGGGTTGTGCATATGTCCCACATGCATGTTCTTTGACATGATAAAGTGTACTTGAGGTCTTTGGGGCATGTTGTCTGGACAGATTGTTATCTTCGGATGTAGCATTCCTAACCTCATTTGGTGAGACCTGGCTATGGAACTGAGGTCATGTTTGCACCAACATTGACAGCATGATACAGGTATTCAGTGGCGTTAGTGGTGTCTGGCCATACAGGGCATGTGTATAAGGCATGGTATTCCCTTTCTGGGTTACATTTGCAGACTCTTCACTTGTTGTAGGCATCCAGTGGGAAACATAGCAATTACCTACTGCAGGGATGGAACAGAATGCCATGTACTTTTACTTGCTGGATAACACACAGTCAGGAGATGTAACACATCAGAGTACTTTCTGATGTCAGTGGCACTGTTGTGGTCAACAGGCATGTACTCCACTGCAATCACACCATGGTTACTATCTGTGAGGCAATATGCAGGGAACTACCAATATAGTGGTTGTTGCCTAGCCAAGTGTGTTTGTGTATGAGACATGGGTAGAGAGTGTTCTCTGAGTAATAGAAGGGTTGCCTATATTGTTCACCAATCCATAATGTCACTTGTAGGGCTATGGATTGTCTACACCAGCCACTCGGGTGTTTGACATATGTTGTCCTTGTAAGGTGGACATTGTGACATATACTAGGTCCTCAACATAACAATTTAGCAAAATTCACCCCACAATGGATCCTTTTATTACACAATCACAACAACCTCCACACAGCATACTGATGGCACACACAAAGTTTCATAGTTGACATGTCTGGGATTAGAACTCCTACTTAACTAGTATGTTACACTACAGCATTATGCAGTTATCACAAGTGCCACGGAGCTTATGAGGCTGAGATTTGGCCAGTGGGTTATTTCAAGGTGACTGATATCAGCATGAGTGCTAACATGGGCAATGGGAAGTGCAGTGTGTGTGAATGGGTCATAAACCATTCCTCTGGAAACACACACACAACACTCAGTCACACACCTTTACATTTGACAGGACTGGGTATACAATTGCTAGATGAATACCGATTTGTACTATCATGTTACACAGTTACCACAAACAACACAGACACTACAGGGCTGAGGGCTACCAAAAGCAACGTCTACAGTGATTGACATTGGCACATCATGTGATATTGGTCAATTTGATGTGTGGTTGGTGAGACAGGCCTCATAATGGAAATCTCTCTGTCACTGTCTGTCTCTCTCTTCCCCACATCTCTGTGTGTGTATGTTTGACATATTTTAGTGTGCTGGCCTTGGATATGTGTGAGTATTCCTATCCAATGTGTGTGCAAAGCATGAAGGGTGTGCATTGTGGTGTGTGTGCACAGACATCTGCGACTGACAGATATGTCTAGTCCACTGTTGTTGTCAGACATGGGCTTCATTTCTAAGTATAGGAGCATGCCCAGTATGATCTTCTGCATTGAGTGTGTCAATCCATTCCAGGTAGGTTGTACTCCAGTCCAGGATTTGGTGTTCTACACCTACAGCTAGAAACCTGTTTCTGCAGGATATCTGTAGATAGGTTGAGAATATGAAGTCACAATGGGTGAAAGATAGTGGGATACTATAACTATTGTGTCTGTGCTGCTTGTGTTACATGGTTGGTGTTAGCAGATATATTCAGACATATGCACTGTTTTACACTCCATGATGTCCATGCTTCTACACCCACCCACTCTGTTATTCTATCCACTTCCTAACATTATGCGAGCGATATCTGAGAAGTATCCCTATAGTTGTCCCTTCATCCTAGCAGTATTTAGGGGTTAGTCCATAGTTCATGCAGTAGGACATGGCGGGCATGCTACTGGGATTTATCAACATGGCCTTGCATTTGTGTTCTGTGGACTGTGTTATGTTTTTAGTTGGGACCCCATGAGATAAAATACATTGGCAGTACGGGTGAGGCACAGGGCTTTGACAGGGGACTGTAGGGCATTTAGTAGTGATGCAGACCATCTGTAGCAAGCCAGTGCATTCTGTCACTCTTACATTCCCAGGCTGTGAACCACTGGATTCCCCTGGGATAAGACTGAAAGTGTGTAAGGTGTTAATGGCAATAGTTCCTGTCCATATTAATCCATTGGATGGATGCTGGCAGGGTGCTGCTTACAGCTAGGGACACACCTGCATGGGACACCTAATCAGCATGCTGTATTCTGTGAGTATTCCCATACAAAAGTAGAGGTCATACTGTACTCATTCCCAACAGCAGGGATATGACCTGTGATAAACCTGTGGCTGATGGTGGGGTGAGCTTAGTGCATGCGTGATATGGAAGTTTCGTGCAACTGGCTCACAGATATACCTGGGATGCACCCTTATGCTGCCTTGTGCGGGGACATAGGCAGTCTCTCATTACTTCATAACTGTGTCTTTTGTGGTCTGCCAGTGATTGGCCAGACTACATCCATGTTCCATACTGCACAGACAACTAATGTGCTGCTAACCTGTATGTACAATTCCAAAGGTGTGTGCAGCTGACAGTTACATTTTATATACTCTGTCTAGGGTACTTCCACCTGTGTACTGTGTGTATGTCTGGGCCCACATTCATGGCATGTCCATCTTTCAGATGGTGACAGATATTGACATCTGGACAGTGAGTATGAATGACTGCTGAACTGGGTATTGCTGAGATGCATTGTGGTTGGCACTGCAGTTGTCAGAACATGACCCTGTCATCAGCAGTACTTGCCATAGGCCACAAGACACAACCATCCATGCCTACATGCTGACCACTTCCACACAATATCAAACACACAACAACCTAACACATGGACCCCTGCATATTGTACACATGCAGCAATCTGTCCTGTAAATTGGGCCAGCTCAGGTAATCTGAGCTCCACTGTTATTAAACCTAAAAAACACATGCTAATACTTGCTGGAGCAAAAAATAATGAAATGTAACAATTCCAATGGTAAAGTAAATCCAAGGACAAGGGTGGTATAATAACTTTTAATGTATTGAAACAAAATAGTACAAAGCCAGCCTCGAACACGTATTATAGTGTGTTTTGTACATTGTTGTATGCTGGTCTGCATATTGTTATTAAACCTACATGTACATGTGACTGCATTTCTACATATGATTGTGGGGTTGGGGGTGCACACCTGACAACTGTAAACATTTGCTAGGACTATACTGGTATTTCAGGTACTCTGTTGGCTTCCATTTCGTTTTGTATTTTGACCTATCATGCAGACCATAGGCATATCAGCAGAGTACAGATCTTAGGTTTTATTGACCTACATTTCAGTTTCAGACTTCTTACCCTTCAGAACTAACATACAACTGCCAGACATGTTGTAGTCTATTTGTGTAGGTCTGGAGAGGGGGCTGTTCAGCATTGCCATCAATTGGAGGCCTTAGCACCTTTATGGTCATCTAAACCTGTCCTGCTGGCTGAGGCTGGTGTTGGGTATGTGAGCCTCACTGACATGCATGTGTGTGTCCTATGGACACACATTTGGGACACCACATGTATTGCAGTGAAATTTGTCACCTTGTCTAGTACTGCCTACTTTGTTGACACCAGTATTTGTTATGGATTTCATACTGCCCATATAGGTGTCCACTATCTGCTGCATCCCATTCAGCCACCTGTTTCCCTTGCATACTCACATCCATACCATAGATACAACTAGCAAAACATATTACTCCATTCAGCAATTGATAGGAAGAGTGACTTACCTTGTGGCTGTGCCAGTACTGAGGATGGTGCTGAAGGGCTGACTATGTTGGATGCACATAGTACACTCCCTATACATGGTAAAGCACAGGTATCATCATGTTTGGCACCCCTTTTACTGTATGTATGAGTCAGAAGGAGGTGTCATTCCCTGGGTACCTACTATGTCAGTGTATGTGCTATGTGTTACCTCTTTGTCAAAGCCTGGGCATACTGGGCACTCCTCCTTCTGCCTACATGGGCAAGCTCAGGTTGTTCATCCTCCAAGTCCCTCTGTGCCTGTGATGGCCTTGGCAGTGGTGGGGGGCTGTGTGGCCCTGCCCTGTACTGTTCCTGCTGCAGCTGTTTCTGCAGGATCATATTGTGTAGCATGGCACATACAATGAAAAGTTGTGTACACATAGCTGGAGAGTACTTCATGGCTCCACTGGATATGTCCAGCCACCGAAACTGTGACTTGTGCATCCCAAACACACGCTCTATTATGATTCTGGTTTGTGCGTGTGCTTCATTATGGAGTTCTTGTTCAGGTGTGTGTACATTTCTGATGGGTGTCATCAGCCACGGCTCCAGTGTGTAACTAGCACCCCCCACTAGGTGGTCATATGGGATGTCCCCACTGGCACATTTCTGGTACAGCTGAGTCATATGCCAGATGTGGGAGTTCATGATAGCTTCCAAGGCTGCCAGCACACTCATTCAAGATAATGCCCTGGACATTGCACATGACCTGGCAGTTGATGGAGGGGAAGCCCTTGCAGCTGATGTAGACCCTACCCTGATCACTGGGTGATGCTTTCATGTGTATGTGTGTGCAGTCTCTAGCACCCACTACCTCAGGGTATTCTGCTATTTGGTGGAAGAGGTGCATATTGCTGGTGAACACCTCATGGGTGTTGAGAAAATATATGTGCTCACCGGCACGTATTGACATGGCATCCAGGAACTGGTAGAGTACCCTGGATGCTGATGCCTGTGAGATCTCCATGATATCCTCAATGTACCTGTGGCAAGTATTTTTAACCCTACACATACCTTAGTATCCACTGGGATGGGTTCCCCTCTGTTGGTTCTGTGTGTGAGGAGTGGCTGGCACAGCTCAACAGTTTGCTGTACAATTTCACATCTAAGTAGGCCATTTCATATTTATCAAAATTAGAACTAATCCTGGAAACAATTTATTTTTATTTAACAAGAACTATTACTTGCAGAAAGGTGGGGTTGCTATGGGTTCACCCTGTGGGGGCAGCTTTGCAAATAGCATCATGGCCTTCTGGGAAAATACATTTTTGTTTCCTAATGACACATTCAGGAATAATGTGAGGTGGTATACATGATTCTTGAATGATATGTTTCTATTGATAAAAGGAAATTCAGAAACAGTTAACCAATTGTTAGATGAGATGTCAAATATGACATCCTTTTTACAATTTACATCTAATTTTGATAAATATGAAATGGCTTAGATGTGAAATTGAAGAAGGACAATGTAAATAATAGGTATGTAGCCCACATATATAGAAAACCTACATATTCAAATTACTTTCTCCACTTCACCAGCAATCATCCTATATATCAAAAGCGGGCTGTGGTGAAAGGGCAGCTTGTGAGAGCTGCCAGGGTGAATTCTCTCAACCAGGATTTTGACAAAGAATGTCAAAACTTGAGAAACATGTTCCTTAAGCAGGGCTATCCATCTGAATTCCTGGATGATATTATGGTTGAAGTGGAGAAGAAGCGAATGATAGGCCATTTAAACCCATTTTGAACAGGAACATAGTTGAAGTTAATGGGAAGATGGAGAATACCATAACATACATGAATCCTAGGATATAATACAAATTCAATGTTAGTTTTATAACAACTTTTTCCAGAGATACAAGTGCCCTCAGGAACATCTTAATTAAAAATGGGGCCCTTATAAATGAAGATGCTACCCTTAGGGCCAAACTGATGGAAAAACCTAAAATTACATATAGAAGGGGGCCCAATATTAAATCTATCCTGGAAAGGAATGTGAAACTTTATATACCTAATAACGGTATGAAGAAATGTGGTAGATGCCCCTATTGTAAATTTATACAGATATCATCTTTTACTGTTTTGGGTGAACAATACGAGTTGCAGGGTAGATTTGATTGCAACACAAAAGGGGTAGTCTACCTTACACAGTGTCAGTCATGTGTCTGTTTTTATGTGGGGAAAACTGAGAGACATTTTAAGCAAAGAATTTATGAACACCAATATGGCATAAACAAACAAAACACTTTGAGTGTATAGCCAAGAATATACTGAATGAACCGAATTATCAGTTTAAATACTAGGTAATAGAGCAAGTAGTACCCAATTACAGGGGGGGTCCGTGGACTTTGAGGTTAGAGGAGCATGAGCTTTTGTGGCAATTAAGGCTCAATGCACACTCATATCCCGGGCTAAATGATTACTTCTCTTTAAAATGTATTTTAAAATTAAAGTCACTTTTAAGATAAATAGGAAAAAGAACACAAAATCTTTATGGTGTTTATTCCTGTTTATTCTTATTTACATGTTTATACATTAACATATTACATATACACACACACACACACACACACACACACACACACACACACACACACACACACACACACACACATATATATATATATATATATATATATATATATATGCACATATATTGTTTGCATTTATTTTATATCAAACATGGATAATAATAATGTATTTATGAATGAACTATGGGAAATTTATAATCACATGATTTCCTAGGGTGGGTTTGTGATGTCATGAATCAGGAAAAAGTGCTCATTTGAATGCCTTTTATTTGTCTGAAGAAGTTCATTTTATTTATGTGAACGAAAGCGCTCACATTAAAAGGTTTTTTACATTATGACTTGGATTATTTCCAGCTACGAGGTGCCTGGATTCCTATTTTGGATTATTTGTTTGTGATGCAGGAAGCTGTCAGCCAGCCATGCAGGACTAGTGTAGTGTGCAGAAATGTAATTGGTTAGTAACCGAGTACATTTCTGCAAACTACAAAATGGAGCTATGACAGCTCCAAATAAAGGGTGTATAGTATGTGTCAAGCATGCCAATGGCCAATTATATGGCCATTGGCATGGAAAACAGTTGGCAAAATAAAAAAATAACTTTTTATTTTTTTTAGCCAATTTTGGCTGTTTAAGCGTAGGGCAGTGGTGCGCAAATGGGATCGGGCCGAAAATATAAAAAAAAATGGAAATAAGCATTCTAACCAAAATCACTATTTTGCCATTATACTCAGTGTCAGGCAGGAGACAACATGGCCATTAAAAAGTGGTTGCTAAGGGGGAAGGCTCAGTGTGGGACCTATAACTATGCATTAGCAGGCAATCCTATGCAAACAAGGGGAATGATTCTGAATCCCAGATTTCTCCTCAATGCCAGCTAGCACCCAACTGTGTAAGTGCAGAAATAGTAGAGTTCAAGCCTAAGAGTTAGCTGACATCATAGAGGGGGTGTCAGGCATACTATAAGCGTATTGGAGCACTGTGGCTCAGGTTTGTCCTTAGCTTAGCAGAGCTAAGCAAGGGGATGTGTCTGCGGCTGCCTAGCACTCTTTACATTGCCTAAGCATGTGTGAGCGCCAAGCACTGTGTTTTAAAGAAAAAAAAAGTAAACCAGGAAATAGCAGCTCTGTGCACATTTGAGCACTGTGTTTGTGCGGCATGCCCCCGGGCTTAAACAGGAAGGCAATGGGAAGGCAAAACATCAGTAGGAAGGTAATCAAGGAGAACTAGCATAGCTGGCAGGTGAAATGCATCAGAATCAGCCATTTATACAGGCAGCAGCCCAGCCCAGAACACTACTATAAACTATGCAAATACTTTTCTCTCTGGTTTGTTCCACATACTCTACACCATCGGTGTATACAAGCAGGGAAATTGTAACAAACAAAAGCAACAAATTGATAGGGGCTGCAGCAGCTATCATAAACCAACATGTGGAAGAGGCTGAGGGTGGTGAGGATGAGAATGCTGTCGACCAGCTCACAGTGAGGAGATGGAGAAGAGTGTACAAACCCAGGGTAACCTATCAGGGGCTACATGAGCTGGAGATAATGGAGCAATATAGGGTGGACAGGGACCTCCTACAGCAAATTGTTGCACTGTGCTGGCCACGCCTGACACAGAACCAGCAGAGAGGAACCCATCCCAGTGGATACCAAGGTATGTGTAGGCCTAAAAATACTAACCACTGGTACCTTCCAAAGGCCAACTGTGGATATCATGGGGGTCTCACAGACATCAGCATCCAGGGTACTTCACCAGTTCCTGGATGCCATGTCAGCACATGCCTGTGAGCACGTATATTTCCCCAACACCAGTGAGGCATTGGCCAGCAATATGTGTCTCTTCCACCAAATAGCAGAATACTCTGAGGGAGTGGCTGCTATAGACTGCACGCACATATGCATCAAAGCACCACCTGGTGAGCAGGGTAGGGTCTACATCAACCGCAAGGGCTTCCCCTCCATCAACTGCCAGGTCATGTGTGATGCCCAGGGCATTATAATGAATGTGTGTGCTGGCTGCCCTGGAAGCTATCATTACTCCCACATCTGGCATGTGTCACACCTGTACCAGAGATTTGCCAATGGGGACATCCCTTACGATCACTTAGTGGGGGATGCTGGTTACACACTGGAGCCGTGGCTGATGACACCCATTAGAAATGCACACACACCCGAACAAGAACTCCATAATGAGGCACACACACAGACAAGAATAATAATAGAGTATGTGTTTAGCATGCTCAAATCACAGTTCCACTGCCTGGACACATCCAGTGGAGCCTTGCAGTATTCACCAGCTACATGTACTCAAATTGTCATCGTGTGTCATGCTACACAATATGATTCTGCAGAAACAGTAGCAGCAGGAACAGCATGGGGCAGGGCCACACAGCCCCCTACCATTGTCAAGGCCTTCATAGGCACAGAGTGACTCAGAAGAGGAACAACCTGAGCCTGCCCATGTAGACAGAAGAGGCATGCCCAGTATGCCCTGGCCTTGGCAAAGAGGCAATGCATAGCACATACACTGACACAGTAGGGAGCCAGGGAAAGACACCTCTCTCTCTGACTCGCACATACAGTAAAAGGAATGCCAAATATGACACTACCTGTGCTTAACCATGTATAAGGAGTGTACTATGTGCATCCGACATAGTCATCCCTCCAGCACCATCCTCAGTACTGGCACAGCCACAAGGTAAATCACTCTTCTTACCAACTGTCTAATGGAGTAGTATGTTTTGTTACTTGTATCTATGGTATGGATGTGAGCATGCAAGGGAATTGGGTGGCTGAATGGGATGCCAGCAGATAGTAGACACCTATAGTGGCAGCATAAGATCTGTAACAAATACTGGTGTCACCACAGTAGCCAGTACTAGACAAGATGACAAAACCCACAGCAGGAAATGTGCTGGGCCACAAGTGTGTCCATATGACACACACATGCCAGTCAGAGAGGCTCACATACCCAACAACAGTCTCAGCCAGCAGGTCAGGTGTAGACAAACACAAACAAAGGCTGTGCTAAGGCCTCTGATTGATGGCTATGGGTAACCCTCCATGCCTACACAGACAGACTACAACAGGTCAGGCAGGGGGATGTATGTTCTGAAGGATAAGAAGTCAGAAACTGAAATGTAGGTCAATCAAACCTAAGACCTGTAGTACACTGATATGCCTCGAGTCATCCTGATAAGTTAGAATACAGAATGAAATGGAATACCTGACATAACAGTACAGTCATAGCAAATGTGTACACGTGTCAGGTGTGCCCCACCAATCCTATGTAGAAATGTAGCAGCAGTCAGGTGTGCCCCCCTCATTCCTATGTAGACATGTAGCAACAGTCAGGTGTACCTCTCAACCTATGTAGAAATGTAGTAACAGTCAGGTGTGCCCCCCAATCCTATGTCAACACATAGTAATAGTCAGGTGTGCCCTCCCAATCCTATGTAGAAATGTAGTAGCAGTCAGGTGTGCCCCCCCAATCCTATGTAGAAATGTAGTAACAGTAAGGTGTGATCCCCCTCATTCCTATGTAGACATGTAGTAACAGCCAGGTGTACCTCTCAACCTATGTAGAAATGTAGTAACAGTCAGGTGTGCCCCCCAATCCTATGTCGACATGTAGTAACAGTCAGGTGTGCCCTCCCAATTCTATGTAGAAATGTAGTAACAGTCAGGTGTGCCCCTCCAATCCTATATAGAACAGTCAGGTGTGCCCCCCCCAATCCTATGTAGAAATCTAGCAACAGTAAGGTGTGCCCCCCAATCCTAGTTAGACACATAGTAACACACAGGTGTGCCCTCCAATCCTATGTAGAAATATAGTAACATGAATGTGTTGCTATAATAACAGTGAAGCGCAGATTACCTGAGCTGGCCAAGGTAGCAGGATAGGTTATAGCATGTGTACAATATGCAGGTCTGCGTGTGTTAGGTTGGTGTGTGTTGTATATTATGTGAGAGTGGTCAGTATGTATGCATGGTGAGGTTTGTCCTGGTGGCCATTGCCAGTACCGCTGATGACAGTGCCAAGTTCTCACAACTGCAGTGCCAAACACAATGCTTCTCAGTATAACACATTCCAGCAGTAAGGCATTCTAAATGTTTGGAAGTAATATGTGCCACCATCTGAAAGATGGACATGGCATGACTGTCGGCCCAGATATACAAGCAGTACAAAGGGGGAAGTACCACAGACAGACAGTGTATAATATGTAAATGTCAAATGGACAGACCCTTGGAATTGTACATACAGGTTTGCAGCACATTATCTGGGCTTGTAGTAGGGGAATACCAATGTCATCTGGCCAGACACTGGAAGACCACAAAGGTCATAGGAATGATGTATTGAGAAACAGCTGATGTCCCTGCACAAGCTAGCATAAGTGGAATGCCCCATACTTATCTGTGAGTCAGATGCAGGTAGTGTCTATAGCACACACGCATCCAGCTCACCCAACCACCACCCACAGGTACCTCTCTGGTCTTATCCATGCTGTTGGGAATGAGTACAATATGTTTGTGTATGGCAATAGTGAAAGAATGCAGCATGCAGAGTAGGTGTCCCATGCAGGTGTGTCCCTAGCTGTAAGCAGCACCCTGCCAGCATCCACACCACTGGATCAATACTGACAGAAAGTATTGGCATGAACACCTAGCACACCTACCCTGTCATCCCAGGGGAATAAAGTGTATTGCAGTCTGAGACTGTAGGACTGTCAGAATGCAACAGCTGGCCTGCATCACTACCAAATGACCTAAAGTCCTCTGCCAAAGGCCTGTGCCAAACCAATACTGCCAATGTATGTTATGTCATGGACTCCCAAATAACAACATAACAGTCCACAAAACCCAAATGCAAGGCCATATGGACAAATCACAGTAACATGTCCACCATGTCCTACTGCATGAACTGTGGACCAGCACCAAATTACTGCTGTGATGAGGTGATAACTATAGGGAAAATATCAGAGAATGTTCACATAATGTATGGAAGAGGATAGAATAATTGAGTAGGAGCATGGGCGGCATGAAGTGTGTGAAGTCCGAAACTCAGCCATGTGCACATACTATCTCTGGCTGCAAACACAAGAATGGGTGGCTACAAACCTGCTTGTAAACTACAATGTGTAGGGGTAATGACCAGAATTATGACCCCTGCCTCTGGGTAACCTATGTGAATCTGTACAGCTGTGAGGTATCGCCACAGCAAGATATGGCCATATTGTCACATCAATGGATGTACAAGCATGGGATCCTCTACCACCACTGTACCAAGGTGCTGAACCATTTACACAGATCCAGCAGCAAGTGTCTGCAGCTTCTCCTCCAAAATGGCATGAGTGTGCAATAATACATAGGCTGCTGACCACAATACTGGAGACAGCTGCATTCACCCTGTGTTCCCCAGGACATCACTGCAAGCAAATATGTCTACCTGACAGTACCTGATGACATAAAACATCACAGTGTATAACAGTACATATGTCTGAATATCTTTGCTAACACCAGGACCATATAGCAGAAGCAGCACAGACAGAATTACCTACAGTAACCCACTATCCTGTGGCCATTTTGACCCCATATTGCCAACTAATCTACAGATATCCTGCAGAAACTGTTTGCTAGCTGTAGGTGTAAAACACAAAAGCCTACACTGGAGTACAATCTACCTGGAATGGATTCACACATTCAGTACCAGAAGGTCATACTGGGCATGCTCCCACACTTAGAGAAATGAAGGCCATGTCAAACAACAAAATACTGAAAGGTCATGATGTTAGTGCATACACTCCTCAGTATGCATCAGCCATGCTTTGCACACACATTGGATAGGAATACACACACACATATATCCAAGGACAACATACTATAATAGGCCAAATGTACACATACATAGATGTGTGGAAGAGAGTGACAGTGACAAAGAGCCTTCCATCATGATGCCTGTCCCACCCAGCACACATCCAGTTGGCTAAAACCACACGATGTGCAAATGTCAATCACCATACACATTTGCCTCTGGAATCCCTCAGCATTATAGTGTCTGTGGTGCTAGTACTAACTGTGCAACATGAGTGTACAAGTCAGTAGTCATCTAGCAGTTGTATACACGTACCTGTGGAATATAAACCTGTGTGTGCCTGAGTGTGGTGTGTTTGCCTCTAGATGAATGGGTTATGGCCCATGCACACACACTGCCCACCCCATTGCCCTACTATGGCAAGCCTAATGATATCTTCACCTTGAAATACACCTTTGGGGATGTAATAGTCCATTAATCTCCATTGTGCATCCTATAACTGTGTAATGCTATAGTATGATCAACTAGTTAGGTAGAAGTTCTAATCCCAGACATGGCAACTGTGTGTGTTTGTCTGTGTAGCGGTCAATGCTTTTTAGGCCAGTCACACTCATTACAATTTCAAATGCCCTACATTGGCATGCCTGCTGATGTCATTCACTTTGAAATACACCTTTGGAGAAGGAGTCACTCAGTAATTTCTGTGGTGTGCCCTATAACTGTATAAGGCTGTAGTGTGATATACTCATCAGTTAGGAGTTCTTTTCCCAGGTGTGGATGTCTGTGTGTTTGTCTGTGTATGGAGCAATGCTTTTGAGGCCATTCATAGTCACTACAATTCCCAGTGTCCTTCTTTGGCAAGCCTGCTGATGTCATTCACTTTGAAATACACCTTTGGGGAAAAAGAACCCATTAATCTCTGTGGTGCGGCCTATAACTGCATAATGCTGTAGTGTGATAAATTAGTTAGGTAGGAGCTCTATTCCCAGATATGAGAAGTGTGGATGTTTGTATGTGTGTTTGTTTGTCCTTGTAGGAAGCAATGCTTTTGAGGCCATTCACAGTCACTATAACCTCCAGTGCTCATCTTTGGCAATCCTGCTGATGTCAATCACTTTGAAATATGCCTTTGGGGAAGAGGTAGACCAATAATTTCTGTGGCGTGTCCTATAACTGCGTAATGGTGTAGTATGATAAGCTAGTTAGATAGGAGTTTAATTGCCAGATGTGGCAAATATGGATATTTGTGTATTTGTTTGTCTGTGTAGGGAGCAATGCTTTTGAGGCCATTCACAGTCACTACAACCTCCACTGCCCTACTTTGGTAAGCCTGCTGATGTCATTCACTGTGAAATACACCTTTGGGGAAGAAGCAGCCCAGTAAACTCTGTGGCTTGTCCTATAACTGCATAATGCTGTAGTGTGATAAACTAGTTAGGTAGGAGTTCTATGACCTGACATGGCAACTATGAAGCTCTGTGTGTGTGTTTGGTCATGTGTGTGTAGGAAGGAATGTTTTTTCTGGCCATTTACAGTCACTACACACACCTACAAATGGAGAATATTGAAAACTGTGCAGTAACAGAGACCAGATCCAAGCCTCCATAGAGCAATCCTGCAATACCAGGTACAGCTCTCACCACATCTGTTGGCCACCAAACCAGGACCAAAACAATAAAGGTGGAGGAGTGTCCATATTCACCAAGGATATTCACACCACCAGGCTACTTGCCCAACAGAATATGTCTGAAATATCCAGGGTGCAACTAACAATAGGCTAGACCGCATTCCAAATTGTATAGCTTGCTACAGATTCCCCACCATGCCCCCATGATACCCACTGCAGCTTTTGAAATGTACTGTGAAATATTATGGTACAAGATAATACCCTAATACTGGGTGAGTTACACTATCCTGCCATTAACTGGGAAAACTACTTGTGTACCAACACGTGTGCCCAACGGTTCTAGGAAGTTATAATATTCCAATGGCCTGGATCAAGTAACACATAGTCCCATCAGGGGTTCAAATATCCTAGACCTGGTCATTACCAACATGGGACATCAATGCTCTACACCTATGGTCACCCCATTGGTGGTCATGTATGCCCGTGATCTCATAACCCTTAACATCAACATCCCTCCCCCACACCCCAGTAAGGACACCTCCATAACACACCTCCAAAGCCAATGTCATGCTACACATGTCAGATGTGACTAACATCATGACACCCATGCAGAAGGGAACTGAAAGGACAACTGCTGAATCATACATGAAGGTACTGTATGAGCACATCCACTTGTGCATGAATCGTGCCATCCAACATTGGACCAAGACACTCCCCATCCAAGAAAAGGATGCCAATGTGGTGGCCTCCCTGCCATAAACATACTGTTCAACAAAAGGAGGAAACTCTTGAAGAAATGGGGGACTTTCCAGGATGCAAAATATTCCCTTACCAGCTACAGTAAGAGGCAGAGACCCCTCATAACATCCACCAAGGCTAGTTGTGAACATAATATAGCCACAGATGCCAAAGACAACTGCAAGCCGTTCCACAGCTATGTGAGGAATCTAAATGACAATGCTCAGAACTGCTGTGAGCTACAACAGGATGGTACTAAATCTACTCCTCCCAGGGATATTGCCAATATCCTGGCAGATTGATTCAGTGCCAACTGCACCCCCCTCTCAACATGGATAGATTGCCATATGCCAGCAATAACAGCCATAGAGGTAAAAACCACACTCTACAGAGCTATGACAACAGCAGCCATGGGACCAGTCAACATCCTGGGCTGTGTACTACATGAGCTACAAACTGCACTTGCACCTGATCTACATGCCATGTCTAATGATAACCATACCTCAGGCTTCGTGCCCACTGTGTGGCACACAGCAACAGTTATCCCAGTCCACAAGGGGGATCCACCTTGGATTCTGGGAACTACAGCCTCAGCATTATGATGTGCCTGCTCTGCAAGGCCATGGAATGTATTATCATGGAAATTAAAACAAAGGCATTGCCAACCTGCAAACACTGGACCCTAACCAGGTTTGGCTTGTGAAGGGCCAATCATGTCACCTCAACCTGAATGACAACTGTGACTGTCTCCAGAGCTGTGGACAAGGGTAAGGTGGTTCACACAGCCTATATGGACCTTGCCAAGCCCTTCAATACCATCAACCAGTCTGTAATCATAGATAAATGTATCAAGCTGGCCATTAATCCCAATGTCACCTGATGGGCTGCCAACTGCTGTACTGACACAACCCACACTGTAAATGTAGGTGACACCAACCTGAGCCCCAGACAACTGACAGATGGAGTACCTTAGGGTTCAGTCCTGGCACCACCCTTGTCCAGCATCTACTGGACTAAAGTACAGTCCAACAGTAAGGGACACTGGCAAACAAAGGTCACAGATGACTGCACACTGGGAGCCAATATTGAATCCCCACATGATGTGGATATTTTACAGAAGGGCCTTACAGAAAGACATGCTTGGTGCCTGAGCCATGGCCTCAAGATCAGTGCCAAGAAATATATAGTTATCCCCACTGGGAAGGGCACATGTACCTGTGAAGTACCACATAAGTGACAGTACACTAAACACCTAAAGTGTGGTAACAGATTTAGGGACACAGGTGGACAGTGGTCTCACCTTTGATAACCACATCACCACAACAGTTAGGAAACCCACCTATGTGGCACACCTCCCACTAAGGGCTTTATATCCAGGAAAAGGAGCCCATTGTCCCACTGTAGGCATCTCTCAGTAAACCCAGTACAGACTACAATGGCCTGTTACATATATACCTCACAAGACATCTGCAACAAGTAGAGAGGCTGCAGACATACCTCAAGAAATTACCACATGCATAAACCAGATGCCCTATGCTGACCGTCTGAAATAATCCAGCTATACCCTGTCACGTATTGTCTTCTCAGAGGCAATCTCTGCTTAACATAACATGCCATGTCAAACCCACAGCTGTTGGACATGCTACATCTAGAGAATTCCAAACCCTCACAGCCACATGCTCCAGGGATCCAAATAGGTTCATAGGTTCATAGGTTCATAGGTTGGTACTAGGCTATCAGCCCTAGGGCCCTACAGCAAGCCCAGCTACAACAATTCCTATTTATTTCTTATTTCTACTATTTACTTTCCTGGACCCTGTCCCCTGGGGCCACTGATGGATCCCTGGGGTTTCTTTCTCCCATCCATCCAATCATCAATTTGAAGAAGTCCAAAGAGGCACCTGCTTGAAGATGTGGCGTATCTATTCCAGAGTTTCTGGTCTCTGGGTCAGGGGGAGGAACCTATCCCTCCAGCATGTTTTTGATTTTGTGTGATTTTCCCTGGAGCGTCCCTGGCGCGTAGCTGGGAGGATTTTGGGATTTAGCATGTCCAACAGCTCAGTTTGACATATTTTGTATAAAGAAGCAGAGATAAGTAGAGTAGGACGTAGATACGTGAGATGAGCTGGCTGGAGTTTTGGAGCAGTCAGTGTAGGCTGCTAGGCTAGGCCTGTGATTCTTAGTGAGGTGGTCTGGAGGCCTTTCCAGTTGTGTTGCAGATGTCTTGAGATACATACCAAATGGGTCGTGTATTTCATAATGGGTCTAATGAGGATGAGTACAGGATGACATGACTTTTTTTTTGATGATGAAAAGCCCCTGTTGAGTGAGGTGTTCCACATTAAAGGATTTGATTGTTATGGTGAAGGGTGAAAGACAAAAGGTGACCTGTGTGTCCACCTGTGTTATGTGACCCTACTGTTTTATTTGTGTTTTTAGTGTACTGTAACCTATGGTGTAATTCATTTCACCATGTTTTTCCCCAAAGGACATTAACATATTTTTTCATGGTGCTTGAGCCAAGCATTCTGTTGGCAAGCATCTGTTTCTGTAGTAAAAGAGCATCCACATCAATCGCCATCATTTGGGGATTCATTGGCTCCCAGTTTGCAGCAATCTGCAAACTTTGTTAGCCAGAGTAGTCCCATGCTGACCTGTACTTCAGAGAAGAGTATGCCAAACAAGAGCCCCCCACTACTGAACCCGGGACTACCCACCCAGGACTTGTCTGGAGCTCTGACTTTTCATTCACCTTTGTGGTTCTATGTTTATCAGTAAGCCATTTAGCTGGGTGAGACTAGGTGACATAGGGATTAATGTCCAACTTTGCAAGTTTATCTGATTCCAGAGGGGAAAGTGTCAAAGAATTTGGCAAGGTAAAGATAGGGGGTGTGGGACCACCTTACCCCTGGCATGGCTGCTCTGGACTGATTCAGAAAGAAATCAGGTCAAGGAGACAAGATCGGCCTTCTTCAAAACCCAAAAGGTGGGTCGGTCCAGCAAGGTTGGGTGTTGTCAATGTTTTAAAGTCCATTTTAATACGCCCAATGCCTTGCAGATAAGGCTGAAGGCTTGACAGGGACTGGGGTTTGTGGATCCAAGGATCCAGTGGGATCCCCTTGGGATAACTGATATCCACTGCCACCTTAAGGCCACTGTGGGAAGCCTGCAGGTTATGGTTAAACATGACTTAGGTGTGAGGGTGAGGTGCATAATAGAAGTTCATGTACACTACAGCCCGGTATGTCATCCATCTGTCCTATGGCTGCTGCATTCTTGGTTTTGTTGGCTTTGAAAACGTAGTTGGGCTTACGGCTTGGAATTGGGGCCTTCCGGGTGAGATGGGCCATTTAGGGGTGAGAGGAGAGAGGGGGTACTGAGGTGGGATATTGGCTGGTGCAATATCAGCAATATTGGCATTATCCATTCTGTTTTTAGCTCAGCGAGATCTGACATTGCTATTTCTCTTTTTTGCCAGCTTATAGAATTGACACTGGTTGTCTTGGAATATTTGGCAATTTTATTTTATCTTTGTGCTTTTATTTGTTTTATTTGGCATCTCAGTTTCATTGAGGCCAGTCTTTTAGTTCATGCATCCTTTCTCTTTTTTTCTTTTCCTGGGTTTTTTCTCCTTTTTTGTAAAAAAGTTTTCTGCAAAGTTTCTTCAGATTGTTGTAAAGCTTTGGATGGAGAGCATTCTCCTTTTATTTGGGAGCATTTTGATTCATGCATGAGTGGAATTGCTCGCACAGGGCCTTAGTGTAGCATGAGAGTGCCTGTGCTCGTACAGTGTGGTGTGCACTGGTGTTATGAAGTTCTTCACTTCTGGCAGGCAAGTTGGTACTGAGAAGTTTGGAAGTTTTATGGTGGTTTTTACATGGGGTGTGTGGGATTTTTTTTTACTGGGTGTAAGTGGGGGGGTCAGACCCTCAGGGTGATGTTAGGTATGGAGCATTCACTTATGTGGGGTGAAAGTTGGGGGTGGACCAGGTGGGTGATATTGGGATCAAGGTGGGACTATGATCCAGGGATCTGAATTTATGAATTTATTGGACCCAAGAACCATTGCGCAGTTGACATGGGACCTGAGTAGTTCAAAGAGTTAATGGCAGGGTAGCTAAAATCACCGTGCATTAGTGGGTTATTCTATCATAATATCCAGTAAAGTTAGAGAAAAGGTGTAGATTTTCCATCTTGTTGGCTGGGGGGGATCTGTAGTGTAAGCTGGGTGTTGGGACCTAGTCTTACCTAGGGTTATTTGCCAGACAGGTTTTGTTGAGACATTTTCTGTTGGGGTGTTACACCTGGTGGTATTTATCCTTGGTGTGTGTTGACACAATGAATAATACATGTAGGAGGGATGTGTTCCTGACACAGAGACTCCCTAGACTCTGGAATAGATCACGCATACATCTCAAGCAGAGTCCCTCTTTGGCCCTCTTCAATAGGAGCCTGGACGACTGGATGGGAGATAGGACATTTACCCCAGGGATCATGTCAGCTGCCCTGCTAGACAGGGGTGCAGGGAAGTATATATTGTGGGAAGTCATAGCCAGAGAATTGTCATATCTAGGCATGTATAGGCCCTAGGGCTGATAGCCTAGTGTCTAAGTATGACCCTATGAACCTATGAACTAGATTTTCCATTGCTCAACCTTGGCAAGATTGCTGACTTTTGGAGAAACAATAGCCCGTCAATCACTGTAGTCCATCCTATAACAGAGTAATGCTGTAGTGTACTATACTAGTCTGTTAGGGGTTCTATTTCCAGACATGGCAAGTGTGGCTGTATGTCTGTGTAGGGAGCAATACATTTTAGGTCATTCACATTCACTACAACCTCCAGTGTCCTTCTTTGGCAAGCCTGCTGATGTCATTCACTTTGAAATACACCTTGGAAAATGACTAACCCAGTAATCTCTGTGGTGCATCCTATAACATTGCAATGCTGTAGTGTGATATACTAGTTTGGTAGGGGTTCTAGTCTAACACATGGTAAGTGTGGATGCTTGTGTGTGTGTGTTTGTTTGTCTGTATAAGGAGCAATGCTTTTGAGGCCATTCACATTCACTACAACCTCCATTGCCCTTCTTTGGCAAGCCTGCTGATGTCATTCACTTTGAGATAGACCTTTGAGGAAGAAGTAGCCCAGTAATCTCTGTGGCACATGCTGTAACTGCATAATGCTGCAGTATGATTTGCTAGTTAGGTAGGAGTTCCAATCCCAGACATGACGACTCTGTGTGTGTGTGTGTGTGTGTGTGTGTGTGTGTGTGTGTGTGTGTGTGTGTGTGTGTGTGTGTGTGTGTGTGTGTGTGTGTGTGTGTGTGTGTGTGTGTGTGTGTGTGTGCGTGTGTGTGTGTGTGTGTATCATTTGTATCCTGTATGGAAGTGGCTGTGAGTGTGCAACACCTGGACTCATTGTGAAGTGGGTTTTGCAAATTTCATATATGGTGGGCCTATTAAATGTCACAATGTCCACTTAACAAGGATAACAGATGTCAAACAGCAGATAGGCTAGGATTGACAATCCATACCCATACATGTGACATCTAGGCCTGGCGAACAATTTAGGCAACCCTTGTATTACCCCGAGAATACTCTCAACCTATGTCTCATACACAAACACACTCAGCTAGGTAACAACCACTTTGTTGGTAGTTCCCTGCATATTGCCCACATATAGTTACCATGGTGTGATTGCAGCAGACTACAGAGGGCATGGCACCCTAACCCATCACTACAATAGGCACATAATTGCAGACTGTGGTCTTTCACTATGTTTCCCACTGGATGCCTGCAACAGCTGTAGTGCCATCAAATGTAACACGCAAAGGACATACCATGCCTTAAACAAATGCCCTGTGTGGACAGATGCCACTGACACCAAGGAATACTTGTATCATGCTGTCAATGTAGGTGCAGGGTCAACCTACTGTCCATTACCAGTTCCTACCACATGAGGCCAGGAATGGCACATCTGATGATAATGATCTGTGACCACAACATGCCCCAGACACCCCAGATACACTTCCACATGTCACAAAACATGCATGTGGGATGTGAGCACATCCCAGACACTGTCCATGTCATGGACTATAGAACACATACATGGCAAGCATTTCACAGCACTGGCCACCCACAATTGTAACCCAGATAACTGGATGGTGAATACAATACCCACCTGTGTGGACCAATCTAGGCAGTACACCCCAAGACACACTGCAGACCATTGTCATGTGGCCTGATGCCAAGGTATACCCTTTAGCTAGCCTTATACAGCCTTTGGCACAGTCAGACACTACACACCTGTGAAGCAATGCACCCATGCATGTCAGTACTGGCAACCTGTGTCTGTGTATAATGATTTCAACCACATTCACACTCTCTACACCTCCTATTGGCCTACTGAAGCATGCCATCTGATGTCAGACACCTTCACACACCCTTTGCCCATATATCATCCTGTGGTGCATTTGATACCTGCATATTACTGTACTGTGACAAACTAGCTAGTTAGGAGGTCAACTGTGTTAATGTGTCTGGGTCCCTGAGAGAGTGTGGCTGTGTTGACATTGACTCCTGTTCATGTGGACAAGCACATACCTTATCCCTCCTATAGCACTGTTGCCGATGTCACTCACCATCAGATATACCATTGGATAACACCCTAACACATAAGCTCTGTGGTGCATGCAATAACTGCATAGACAAGTGATGGCACTTCACAGTCAAGCAGGGGTTTGAATCCCTGTACTAGTAAGTGTATGATGCAAGTATGCTTAGGTTTTACTCTCCCACCCCCTCCCTATCTTACTTTGTCTCTGTCTGTCTTTCTAACCCCCTCTCTGGTGGATGTGGAGAAGTACACCTGCTTTGCTTAGGCAGCAGCTTGTGTTTTGTAAGGGATGCTCAGCTGATGGCCTCTGCATGAATTGCAGTCCCCCACTAACTGATTGCATGGTAGACAGCTGTGGTAACATTCCCATAGCCAATTGCATGGAAACACGCTCCTGTATCTAGGAGCATCATGTGGGTGTTGGGCCTGTTCATTCACTGTGAGCAGGACCTCATGTCGGTGTTTGGCAAACAGCATTTCAGATGGTATTCTAATTTGCCTCTAACAACATACACTGTAGAGACAAGCCAACAAACAGGAGGGGAATGTGCTAAGACATGACTACAGAATGTAAGTGTTGCTGATTTGCATTTGGAGTAATATTGGTTTAACAGGGTGTGTGTGGATATGGCTGGTCTACATGATTTAATACCTGTCATGTCAGTGCTATGTGTTTGAGGAAACTCCCACCTGTAGGATTATCTGCAGACTGGGCAGTGTTTGGAGTCTTATGTTTCTTGTATTACTCACAGATCACCTATCTTAGAACTGCAGAAGCATAGTCTGAGGATTGCAGTCAGTACATGGTGGCAGCCATGAGAGTTACTGACGTCATATCCCCTCATAGGACATATGTTACAACAAACCCTGTTACAACAGTAAATGTATGAGGGTATCACAGCAACATGCCAATATTGGCCCAGTGTTTGTGGCTCCAGCCAGAAGTCTGTCAGACTTTGTACATATGTCATGCAGTAAGAGGTGCATGTGTTCTGTACACCATTATTTACTGACATCATACCTGATAACAAGTCATATATCAGACTGCTAGACATGTTATGTATAGTAAGGGTTATATCTGAAGACATAACCTGGGCATTCTGTGGTTGTGTGTACAGTAGTGTGGTATGTGTACTTATGGTGATTGTCAACAGTATGTGTATTGCAAATATGTACCTTGGCCTGTGTAAAGACTGTGGTAGATGCCATTGTTCTTGGTCCTGTTCTATCTGATGTTATATGCTGCTCCAGTGTATGGTACCCTATCGTCTCACATATTTGTAGGGCCAAACACACGTGTCCCATACTACAGACAGGCATTGGACCACACTGTGTTATGACCCAGTTTATGTAGGCTTAGTGTTTGAGTGGCACATATGAGGATGGTGTTTATCAGACAGTCCATATAGTGTCATATTAAGCTTGTGTACCATATGTGGCTGCGACTATGTTCACATTGGTTATGGGTATGCACTTTCTCACAGGTGTCTGTTACTCTGTGCTGTGACATGCCTGTAGAGCCTGCTATATGTGCAGGTACATGTGTATTTCCCCATACAAAATGTAGTCCAGTGTTGCCTGTAGTTTGCACAGTGCTTTGTTACATGCCTAGCAGCTTAGTGTAATTACCCAGTGTGATGTTATATCCAGATATTTGCAAGATGTACTGCTGCCAAGCCACAATAATTGCTGTGTATTTCTGACAAAGCAGTGGGATTCTGTACAGATGTATGTCACTAACTACTAGGTAATATGTGGCCATGTGACCTCTGCAGCACCAGTTATTATGTGTCAGGACAGACAGGCATATGTGAATGCATAAACTGCTGTGGCATATGTAGTCCAGTGTTTACGTGAATATACCCATGTACATGGCTGTTAACATCCACATTGTCAGGCTTGATCCACATGTCTCGCACAAAGGGAATCTTTGTACACCTCTGGACTGACCAGAGAGTGCCAGACTGTCCACATATATTACATACATCTCTGCTGTAGTCCACAGGATCATTACTGTGCTATCAGTGGTACTGAACTACAATGCACTTAGGATGTCTGTCAGTAACCGATGGCATACATGTCAAAAGCAGATGTGACCTCCCACATACAACATGTCTGTTAAGGCAACCCCTGTTACAGTAGCAACAGTCTACATATATACCGGCAGTATATACATGACATCCCCTTGCACTAAGAGCTTGAGAGTATTGGTGCTGAGGTAGGACACCACTCCATGTTCTGGACATATGGTAAACATATATATATATATATATATATATATATATATATATATATATATATATATGTGTGTGTGTATATATATATATATATATATATATATATATATATATATATATACATACATATGTAGACATGTACACATCTACATACATATATGGATATATATATATATATATATATATATATATATATATATATATCTATATCTATACATATATATATATATATATATATATATATATATATATATATATATATTATACATACATATACAAACACATGTATATATATATATATATATATATATATATATATATATATATATATATATATATATATATATATATATATATATACACACACACACACACACACACACACACACACACACACACACACACACACACAAAACTATATATGTCTACAGATATACAGATATATAGATATATGGATATCAACATATATATCAACATAAATAGGTATATCTGTTTAGATATATATGCACATATAGTTATAGATCTCTACATATATATCAACATAAATAGGTATATCTGTATATATATATATATATATATATATATATATATATATATATATATACAGAGAGATCTATAAATGGCCATATATATGATGCACTATACAGATGTGTATAAATACATATACATGACTATATATGTGTATGCACATGTAGACATATATCTACATATGTATATGTATATATCCATATCCTTGTAATGTGTAAACATTACTGTTGTGTATACAGCAATTGTTCAATACTATTCAATATGTGTACTGACAGATATATTGGAAAAACAACAACTGATTTCACAGCTGTCGTAGTGTCATGGTTAAATGTTGTGACTATGGATTGCAGGGTCCTTGGTTCAAGACCTGCAAGGGCTGTTTATTTTGTTGCTGTGCAGAACAAGGGCTGCTGGATACAGAGTGGGTAAGGCACTTTTGAGCAGCTTTAAGTGGGTTTACGCGAAGCTAAATGGTGCTAAGTTATGGTTAAACGTACGGGTGCTTACACCATGTAGGTTTCACTTACCAGTGCCCAAATCTGCTTAGCTGTTATATTGCAGCAATGCTGACACCTGTTAAGCATGGCTCAGCCCTGGTAACCAGTACTCACATCCCAGTCTGATAACATAGCACGCTAATGACATCTGTAATAATAAGTGTATGTAATGCCATGTATAAAACATGCGTCTATGTGCCGTCATTACAGTAACAAGGGGTGTGAGTGTCATGTCTAGGACACTTGAATATATCAGACATGTACATCACTCCTATCCATGTGAATGTTTTACATACAAGGGTAGTAACCCAGGTTATGTGCCATCATACTGGCATGTAGTGTATCATGACATTACTACTGTTGACAGTGCTTTCCCAAACAAGGGTAAATTGCTAATTGTAGTACTGGCAACAAGCACCCCTGCATGCATAGATGGACTCTGAGGCCTCACTGTCATGTTCCTGGTGTGTGAGCTGTGTCACAGTATATATCCCCTACTGGATAATGATCTGACATATGGGAAGTAACTGTAGACTACTGCCTGTATAGCATATGTCAGTGAGGGCTGCCAACATGTAGTAATGGCATACATATTACTATATTACAGCATTGACAAATGTGTATGTGTGCATTACTGAGGATATCAGTGTCTGTGTATTAGTACACCTGTAGTTGAGAATACCATGAGGGCCTTCACACTCACCACAACACCCATTGCCATAGTTAGATGTGGCTGCTGCTGTACCAGAAATTACATGTACTCTGCTATGGTCCTCTCCCTAATGGCTACCTGAGCCTTGCAGTACCAGCACAACACTGTTGCACAAATGGGTTGATAGACATGGGATACCCACTGAGTTCTGGCAAGTGTGTGTATGTGCGCATGTGTGTATATCTGTAGGGTACAGCATTCCGAGGCCACATACTCCTATTACAATACACATTACCACACAGTATTACAGATAGTGATGTTGCTGCCCATAGGTGAGGCATGACAATGCATCACCCTACTATGCCTGTGGCATGTGCATTAGATGCATATCCCTGTAGTACCACTGTTTGGATCGACAATGGGTTGTATCGCAGTTGTGATCAATGAGTGATGGTGGGTATGTCAGAGTGTCATCATGGGTTCCAGTGTGTACAATATCCACAGTGGGTGTGGTTGCTGTGTACTCTGTCATTACACCATGGTACACCCGGTATTTCCCATGTACCACTGTATGATCACCATTGTCACCATCAACCATACAGGTAACTGATAACACAATCCAGCGTTATGCATGTGCTGTGTGCAGCCTACCTGTAACACATTGGACACATTGACAAGTTAGTTAGCACTGATAGGCCTAGGTCTCTCAGATGTGTGTCTGCCTATGTGTCTGTTAATGTGTATATGATGGTATATCACACTATGTATTGTCCATATACAACAATTACAACCCCCATTACCATACTGTACATGCCTGGGGATGTTCTGCATGTAACATGTAATCTGGAACACACATCATCCTAAACGCTGTGTGGTGTGTTCAATGATAGCCACACACATCAGTAGCACTACATACTTAGGCAGGGGTCTAGTCCCAGTGTTGCCAAGAGTGCGCGTGTATGTGGTGGGATCTACATCATGTTGCTGATCATACATGTCTCAGGGTGTCACCTGCCCATGTGGCATAGGCAGTTACTTTTATACAGACCTGTGACATGTGTTCAACCGTACCCAGGATATGTCACAGCCATGGTGTCACCACAGTGCCATACTCCTTGTAGAATATGACTGAAGATCATCCTCCTGCTGACACATATACACCTACAACACAAATGAATAACATTATGGAGACCACAATCACTCAGTGTTATTAATGGCTACAATGCATCATTGCTGGACAGCTACACCTGACATGTAAGCATTAAACATTACTGCTGACAACATGTTACACAGCAGTACATTGGGACACCTTAGCATAGTCACCGTGTGCATCGGAACCATATTTGCCTGTCCCTGCATCGATGTTATGGATAAGAGGAATGTGGCACAGGTATCCTCATATGCACAGGGTGTGTTGTTGATTTGCCAGAGACCATGGGTGGGCCATACATTTGACACCATGTGTGTGGGTAAGGGGTGGCATTTGATGACATGGGCATGGTGATGTGGTGTGTGCAGGTGTGGGGTTGCCCTAGGTGTATTTGTATAGTGGGTGGGTATGTATGCACACAGTTCTGCCATGTGACTGCCCTATGCAGTTGTTCCTTGGACAACTGCAGACCATACCTGGCAGGGTGTGCAGTTCACCGCCTCCGGCCATGAGCACACTGACTGTGCCTGCCACAGGTTTCATGGGCATGTCCAGGTACAGGCCTCAATATGCTACTCTCCACTGATGATGACATATGTCCACTGGAACCACGTCCCTCCAGGGACTGGCCTGGCCCACGTGCACATGGCCTGCTGTGGTGTGGACAGCACTCCCCCTGCAGTGCTGGGGCTGGTACTGCCACTACTTGAGTGGTTTGGTGTCCTTGCACATCCATGTTGACCGCCAGCTGTTGGTGTTGCTGGCTTACATCCACGTGGCCATCGCCCCAATCCCACCACATGTTCTAGCATGGACACTCCATGGTCGATGAGGCCCACCATCTCACCCAACTGTCTGTCCATGACCTCGGTATAATCACAGAGGGCACCTGTAAGTGCATGGAAGCTGTCACTTACAGATTAGAGAGAAGCCCTCTGCAGACTCAGGCCCTGTCTGGTGCACAGTTCCATACCTGCCCACGTCTCCATGACAGTCTGAAACATGCGTCTGGTGGTACCAGTTGTGGCACTTCTGCCAGGGGCATGATGACCAGCGGCCCTCCCATGAGCACCCCGGTACATCTGCCTATGTAGTGCCCTGCTGGATATCCAGCTGTGCCTGCTGTGTCCAGACACAGCAGGCATAGATACCACACTCTCCTGTGCACTGTCACCAACCGACAACTGTCTCTCTGCTATGGCCACTGGTGATGGGGTTTCTATAGGTACTGTGACTGTGTGCGGGGTTGGGGTGGATAACTGGGGGATATCATACAATGGCAGAGTTTCGACCTCTGACAACCCTGCCTGTGCCTCAAAAGTTCTGTCATCATTTTCGGTGTCTGTATGGACACCAACATCAGATTGCATGCAGGAGGGACCCTGACCCACCTCAGTACCTGTGAGGGGAAAACAAGAAACGCACTTTAAGACCTGTACGGCATTGCATAACAGTATACACATGTACACACACACACACTCACACACACACACACGCACACGCACACACACGCACACACACACACACACGCACACACACACACACACACACACACACACACACACACACACACACACACACACACAAAACACATGGAAATTCCACCATAATATCTACCTGTTCCTGAGTTTACAGACAGTCCCAAGTTTATTCACGTATGTTCCCCATCCTGCATCACACTAGGTAACATACACTCATTAATACCACTCATTAATGTATCATTCCTCTAAATGCCTAGACACGTGTTCAGAACACAAGACCTGTTACTCCATTACCTCCTTGACTTGAGTGGAGTAGGTTTTATGAGACATCACTGCTGTCATCCAGTGTTCACTCTGGGTATGTCCGGACATCGGGAGCATGTCCCCCATATGTGAGGGGCTACTATGTCCACTCCATAATGTCACGCACAGGAGTGTCGTACGTAACTGTTGCTCAGTACATGCCAGATCAGCTGCTCAATCAATTATCATGTGGACAACAGTAATATATGGATACACTCCCTGGTGTTGTCTAGTAATTCCCCAATGCATCTGTAGTGCTACATACGTGGGTAGTCATTCACCTTTCTGCTGATTGCAATTTTAAGGGTATACCTGCTGTCTAGTTTCCCTCCCAATGCATGTTCCATGCTACAGACCTTATTATACTATCAGCTGTCCTGTGATTACATATCAGACAAGTATTTCTGGTGTCTCATGTGTCAGTCCATGTCCACGTACTGCACGATTCTAAAGGGAACTACTGACGTATGAACAACCCGACAATCACACATGTGCATACATGGACACCCACACAAACACACACACAGGCACACACACATCTTACATGCATCAACCCCCCTCCACTCTACTAGATTGCACTTACAGAAAAAATAACCCACCCACACACATGCACACACACACACACACACACACACACACACACACACACACACACACACCTACAGGTGAGGTTGCACAAAGATAGTACACACAGACCTCCCATTACCCATCTGTCAACATGCATAACATATGGTACTCAACAGCATGCAGTGCAGCTATAGTCAATCTATGCTAGCAACAGTATACATGTGTGTGACGCATGGGCTGTGTTAGTAGATGATGATCCTTCCTCTGGAAAACACTGCACTCATGTACACAGTATTGCTGTGCACCTGTACTGCACCCTGCCATGTACTGTGTACCATACCTCACAGATGTACACAACATTGCTGTATGTGTATTACTGTGTCAGTTATGTCTGCTCTAATGCTCACAGCCCCTATGTGTTTGTCCACCACATACCTGGGAAGATATGTGGACAGATGTCATTTGTGAATGCCTGATGTCTGATTTACAGATCTCAACATCAGCGGTGCATGCATGACCAATACAATACTATTACACTGACAACTGTCAAACCTTACCATGGCTACAGGGAGTGTACACATGGGGGTGGAGATGGGACATACGTGGCTTATTACTTTCATAACATTTTGGGGAGTTGCAGGTTTATTCTTATAGATGTCTGACAATCAGTTGTATTTCTTGTTTGCTGCCTAAACATCTGGGATCATCCCACTGATTTTCCAGGGGGACAGGCAGCAGATACGGGCCAATTTACTGGACATTCTGGACATATCTGCACAGTTGTGGGGTATGATTCTGCATGCAGCCTATTACCACTCCCAGGATTCGAACCATGGCTGTGTGTGCTTAAAATACAACAGCTCATGTCTCAGTTGAGTGCACTATTTGGATTATGCTGTCTGTTTTTTCTCTGTTTTCTGTCTACGTCTCTCTCAGTTGTACGATATGACCTCTTGGGATTACAACAGTCATATGCAGATATTCCTACACATTTTATTTATGTAGCACAGTGTGAGTAACAGTGCTTAGTACAACAGTACTATTAAGAGATTGCAACTCTACATTACCATATGATACCACAGTTCAACATGCAGTCCAACAGTTAGACCTTTATTGTCAGGCTATTATGCTTTTATTTACATACAACCTATATGAGACTCTTCCTGCCATATTCTCTGGTGTATGCAGTACATGCCTTAAACAATACAGGTTTTATACAGGCAATTAACTTACTACTAATTTTAGATTTATTTCCTATGACAGTACATACAAGAGTATTACTAGCCTGCCTCATGTCGCAACCACTGCAATCTACAGGGATGGGCTTCCTGGTTCTCAGCCTGCTCATCTGCCACTGAGAAAGACATAAGAGGAATATTTAGCCATACCTATCCATAATATACATGAGCTGACAATTATTAAACAGGTAGTGGAGTGATATTTACACATGGCTGGGACATCCCCTGTCCTCCTAGCCTCTTGGATCCACTGATCCAAGAGATCCCTCTTTCTTTGCTTCAGGTCATCATAGTGATGCCTGACCTGCTCATCAGTTCGGGGTATGCCAATGGCACTGGTGAGGTCATGGGCAGGACGGTCCCTGGTTTCCGCTTTGTATTGGTAACCCTGATACTAGCCTTGCAGCAGTCCCTGGTCATGGTATTTCACAAGGAGTCCTGCCAGGACTCTGGACTCTTGGATGCTCAAGCGCTGCATCTGGAAGCGCACACCATCTCCAATACCAGTAACAGTGCCTACAGGAGGAAGCTGCAACCAGTTATGAGATGTATTCCTGCATGTTGGGTTTAAATACGGCCAATGTCCTGCACTTTTCCCTGACTGGATGGTTTTGAAAATGCTAAGCTATGGGCAAACCTGCTTACCTAAGGTTAGCATTTCTTAAAGGGGTATACCATTGGGCAGGCTAAGTTAGCTGGCCTACACATTGCTTACACCTACTAAGCTGGGCTGTGCAATGCTTAGCATAACTTAATGTTTAATTTGCATACTATTTGCTGTTTGGCATTGATTTTTTATTCATTACGTTATATATGTGTTTGGTATCCATGATTCATGTGTATGTACACTGTATGGGGTCCTTGTGTTTATTAGGGGATTTCAACACTTTATTACAATGACACCTCACATCTGGGCTTAATGCAGTACTCCAGTTCACATATTTATGTTATGTAGTAGGTTATACAACATAAAGGAGCGCAGTGGTGGTGTTGTTCTTGGTAGCGTTAATAGCCTCACAGTAAGATGTTGTCCTGTTCGATTCTCAGCTAAAGCATCTTCTGTGTGGAGACATGCGTGAATGGGCGTACCTTTCTTGAAGAATGTGCGTCAGAGCTGGCAACTCGGTATGTAAAAATCTACTGCCAATCATTAGCGGACCCCTAACTGGGAAAAGCCAAAAGATACAACAACAAAGTAGGTTATACAACATAAAACTGTATATAGATTCCTTTTGCATATTCATTTTGATTTTCCTATAGTGAGGATCTGTTTGGTGATACCTTAATTTTGCATACTGCTGGGATGGCTTAGTGGTTAACTACTCTGACTATAGTGTACAAAGTCCTGGGTTCAAGACCTGCAAAGGCTGTTTAGTCTGATTCTGGCCAGAACAGAGGCTGCTGCATACAGAGTGATTAAGGCAATTGTAGGCAGGTTTGCATGGGTTTTTGTGAAGGTAAGCAATGCTAATCTCTGGTTAAATATGCTTACAGAGAGTTAGCTTCAACATTGCTTAACCTGTGTGCGCATTGCCTACCCCTGCACAAATAGGCTTAAACTCACATAAATATGCATACTCTTGCTTAATAGTGCTTACTCCCACTTACCACCACACTAATTTAGACAGTAATGTAAAATGGTTCTTGGGCAGGTGGTGGATTTCAAAACTCTATGGATTTATCATTCATTACACATTGTACCTTCAATTTGTATCCCTGATTCCTGTGTACACATACTGTATGGGGCACTTGTGATTATCTGTGGATTTTGCACCATTATGACAATGACACCTCACATCTGCGTTTAATGCAGTACTCCAGTTCACATATATATGTTCATAGGTTATGCAACAAAAAATATTGGTCATAAAGTGATTTGACATGGAAAATGGAAAGTACTGAGTGGGACTAGAGCCAGGAATGACTGCTCGTAAGGGGAATGCTCTGCCCACTACACTATTGCAGTATGGCTTCATTTGCATATATATCTTGATTTTTATCCTCTTGTGCCATTTAAGCTGCATTAAATGTAGCTAAGTGATGGGCAAACCTGTGCACCTACTGTTAAATTTAATCTATTTGATAAAAAAATAAAAGCATCTTTATATTTCATATATTAACGATTGCTCTTATAAACTTGGGGGGATGTTGCTGGGGTATGCGAACACCTATGAGCAGTCTTGCTCATTCTTATTCCTAAACTGCTGTTCTTGATTGCAGGGGGCATGTATATTCTGAGACCTCTGCTCTCAGACATGCCCCCTGCACTCGTACACACTCTGTGTCCATTTAGGAGCTAAGGCAGTGCGCCTTCATTGATATGCATGGCGCGCTGCTGTCATGCTCCTAAACGGTCGCTTCTGTGCAGGACTAAGCTATTCCTGTTCAGAAGGATAGTAAATCCGGGGGCATATGTTATATGGCAATTGTGGTCAACATTTCCATTTTTCTCACTCATTTATGGTGTATATATACACTGATGAAGAAAAACTGCTTTCATGTTGGTCTAACATTTAAGTGTAAAAGTAAATCACCACACTGATCATCAATTCTAAATTATATACTGGTAGAATAATAAAACATTTAACAAGCATATGCAGTGTATGCATGAATTAACATCTTCCAAGATGCATAAAGCATGATCATGAGACACACTTTGTAGCTGATGTAGTAATTTTACCCTGAATTTTTTAGTAGAATATCAGGTTTTACTGTTGTTTAAGAGCTGATTCTATAGTCTGGGATCTAAGAAATAGAAACCCAAAAGAGGGGAAATTAAGGTATTTGGCAGTTTTACAGTGCAGTCAATTAATGTGCAAAAGGACTAAACACAAACTAAATGATATTTAAGCAGAAAACAATAAAACAAGTGTTGCCCTATAATTAGTATAATAAACTCTAATATCTAAAATGAAAGTGTTTATTGGTTCATGCAATAAAGCATTTTATGTGTTTATTTGTTATTTCTTATTTTCTCACTGTTCAAGGTTTTAGATTGGTTTCTCTTTATTTTTTCTTTTACTTTTATGTGCTAATTTGAAGACGCTTGCCTTGGAGTAAGGAAAATCCCTTAGATACTGCAGTTTTGTAATTCATATGCTTATCACTGCCTCTTGTGCTTTACCTTGGGTTACAGAAATACATAAATTTCACAATTCTGTTTCAGGCAGGTTTGTTTGGTGCATTAACACTACAGGGCTAAGGAGGCAGTAACAAGTAGTACTGCAGCATTTGCTCTGGAACAGGCTGCATGCAGATGTGGCAGTCCGGAGACATAGCTAACACAAATTTGGTATGTGTGCTTCTCCACAGCTTTTCTACTTACCGTGTGTGGCTGTACATAAAAGGACAGTTTGACCAAAGCAACTTCTTAATATCTATGATGCTTAATAATATTTTGGGCCAAAACAATCAATGCAAAGGTTTTCTATCACTGTTTTAAAAGTTTGAATTAGGTACCCACAGGCTACATTTGTGCTTCCGTTTTTGTTCAACTTAAGATGACGGGAGTGCTCTTGAATGTACCTAATACATTTCAAACTAAAGACTGAGACCCAATGACAGAGAAGTTAATTCAATGTTAGAATGTGCAATAAAGGGGGCATATACTCAGAGGGAGGGGTAATGTCCTCATCATGTCCACAAGTATGCCTAACTCAGGGCATATTCTGTCATGTTGGCGAAATAGTGAGGATACAACAAAAAATAAAGTATTTAATGTGCTAACATGTTTACCTGAAATTGTACTTTAAAGTATGTACAAAAATGTATGACCTAAAGAATGAATCTAAAAGGTCATCATTTTGCATTCACACCTCAAGAAGTACAATTTCCTGGCACTTACAGTACCAGGTATTCTTCTTTAAGGTACATGAATTTCCTGATGTTATATATTTTTATAGCTGGAGAGAAAATGTCTCAATGTTCTCATAGTAGAATATGTTTTTCAAATTACTTTTTGCATAATCTTGTAATTTCCTTTGTACAAACCTTCTTATGATAACCACTGTAATAAGTATATTTGTTTCTATGTAATTACTTGATGGGTTACTCAGATTGTATTGTTTGGCACTGTAATTTCTGCCTAATGGACCCAGGTCATGGCTGAAAATGTTCTGTCATCCACTCCACTTTCTAGTTATGAAACATAACACCACAGTATTGCACTGGAGTGACACCCACAGAATTCCAAATCAAAGACACTCCAAATAAGGAATCAACAGATTGAAAAAATGTTTAGTGCTTTCATTACTGTTTAGTAAAAGTGTTCTGACTAAAAACAGATTAAAACATTAAAATTTTTTCCATTCTTTTGATTCCTTATTTGGAGTGTCTTCACTTACAGTTACCAAAATTTAATTGATTAACTAATGAAAAAACAAGGCTGGGATGTTTTTAATGTTATAGCTTTTTGAGTATATCTTCCTCATATTACTGGTAACCTGTGGATGCCTTGCCTAGCTTTCTGATTTTCTGTCCTCTTTAGTCACCCATGCATTTGGGGATACCTTGGTGCACCCTTTCATTGGGAAGACCTTTTCCTGAAAAAGATGATAGGCTAAGGTAGCCATATAGACTGTTCAAAGCATCAAGCTTCAGGCCAACACATTCTGGCTAGCTGCTCACTGTACCTTTGTTGTGTCCTCACTCTTCCCCCAACATGACAAAATATGCCCTGAGTTAGGCATATTTGTGGACATGATGAGGACATCACCTCTCTTTCTGGTATATGTCCACATTTATTGCCCATTCCAACACTGAATAACAACTCCTCTGTCATTGGGTCTCAGTCTTTAGTTTGAAATATATTACGTACATTCAAGAGCACTCCCATTATCCTGAGCTGAACAAACATGGAAGCACAAATGTAGCCTTTGGGTACCTAATTCAAATTTTTAAAACAGTAATAGTAAACCTTTGCACTGATTGTTTTGGCCCAAAATGTAATTAGGCATTAAAGATGTTAAAAGGCTGCTGTTATCAAACTGGCATTTTATGTACAGCCACACACAGTAAGTAGAAAAGCTCTGGGGATGCACACATACCTAATTTGTGTTAGCTGTGTCCCTGAACTGCCACATCTGCATGCAGCTTGTTCCAGAGCAAATGCTGCAGTACTACTTGTTACTGTCTCCTTAGCCCTGTAGTGTTAATGTACCAAACAAACCTGCCTGAAACAGAATTGTGAAATTTGTTATGTATTTCTGATACCCAAGGTAAAGCACAAGAGACAGTGATTGCATATGAATTACAAGACTGCAGTATCTCAGGGATTCTCCTTACTCCAATGCACAACGTCTTCAATTTAGCACATATAAGTAAAAGAAAAAATAAAGGTAAACCAATCTAAAAACTTGATCAGTGAAAAAAAAAACACATACAATGCTTTATTGCAAGAACCAATAAGCACTTTCATTCTAGATATTAGAGTTTATTGTACTAATTATAGGGCAACACTTGTTTTATTGTTATCTACTTATAGATTATTTATTTTGTGTTCAGTTCTTTTTCACAGAAAGTGAGTGTACTGTAAAACCCCAAATATCTTAATTTCTCCTCATTTGGCATTCTATTTTTAGACCCCAGACTATGGAATCAGCTCCTAAACAACAGTAAAACTTGATATTCTACTAAAAAATTCAGTGTAAAAGTCCTACATCAGCTACAAAAGAGTGCCTCATGATCATGCTTTATGCATCTTGGAATAATGTCAAAACATCACTCATTGGTTATCTGCTGATACCCTTGCACATTTTTATTTATTTAAGTATCAGACAAGAATAAAATCTTCACTCAAGACAAGAATAACACCTTTACTCCATGTGAAGATGTTAATTCATGCATACACTGCATATGCTTGTTAAGTTAAGTTAAGTGAGCATCTAGCC
>NC_056733.1:360437034-360468509 GCF_019279795.1 Protopterus annectens | reverse complement strand
AAAAAAAAAAAAAAAAAAAAAAGTTCCCCTTCAGAAGGTCGAACGTCTGGAATCTCGAAATGCATATGGCCAAAGCCATATACTCAAATTTCAGAAGCTCGACCTTCCAAAAGGGAAATAAACAAAAACAGCAAAACACAAAACAATGTTTCTGCAGGAGGGCAAGCCCCCCTGCACCCCTCACACCCCCCGCTACTTATTTATTCCAATTCTGAGATCGCACTACAGCACAGAATGGGAAATTTCCCATTCTGCGCTGTATGCCGATCCCCATTCAGAAGGTCGAGCTTCTGAAATTTCGAGCATATGGTCTCGACCATATGCATTTTGAGATTTCAGCCATTCGACCTTCTGAAAGAACCATCTATACACACACACACACACACACACACACACATATATATATATATATATATGTGTGTGTGTGTGTGTATATATATATATATATATATATATATATATATATATATATATATATATGTATGTATATATATGTATGTATATGTATATATATATTTATATATAGGTTAATACTAGGCTATCTGCCCTAGGGCATTTATAAGCCTAGCCAGAGTGTGTTTGGCTTTTACCACATTTTAAATTTATTTTGCTATGCCCTTTTTAGAGGTTAGTATACTGTGCCTCTGTCTAACAGTGACACAGAAGTGATACCGGTAAACCTATGATCTCCAATCCACTCATCAAGATTCCTCTTGAAGAGAGTCAATGAGGGACTCTGCCTAACCTGGACTGGGATTTTATTCCAGAGTGAAGGGAGCCCCTGGGTTATGAATCTGTCCCTCCAGCATGTCCTATTTATTTCAGTGCTGAGGTTCAAGTCTCTCGAGCACGTAGTTCGATGGGATTTGGATTTTCTGAGGTGCAGCATATCCATTAATTCCGGGTTGGACATGGCTTTATACGTCAGGCACAGATCGCCTCTGAACAGGCGGTATGCCACTGAGTAGAGCTGGAGTTTCTTTAACCAGGCAGCATATGGCATCTGTTTGAGCCCTTTGATCCTCTTGGTGAGGTACTTTTGGGGTCTTTCCAGTTGCTGCAGGTGCCTGGTAAGGTACATCCCAAAAGGGGCATTGAACTCAATTATGGGCCTGATGAGGGATGAGTAAAGAGGCACGATGACCTCCCCTGATCTAGATGTGAATCCCTTCATGATTAGGTGGGCTATATAAAATGTTTTTCTAACCACTTTGGCCACGTGGTTGTCAAATGAGAGATTGCTATCAACTTGGGTCCCCAGGTCCCTAATTACTTCTTCTGTACTTAATGGATTACCACCTATGTGGTAATTTGTGGGCACTTTGTTTTTGCCAAAGGGGATGACTATACACTTTTTGGAATTTAGCTTGAGGCCATGGCTCTGGCACCAGTTGTCTCTTTCTATGAGGCCCTTTTGGAGGATGCTTGTGTCAGCTGGAGAGTCGATTATGGCGCCCAGTTTGCAGTCATCTGTGAACTTGGTCAAACACAGTCCTTCCGTGTTGGCCTGTACCTCCGAGTAATATACACCGAACAAGAGAGGTCCCAGGACTGAGCGTTGTGGGACACCACTTGTAACTGGTTTGGAGTCTGACATGGCTCCAGCAATTCTAACCATGTGGGTTCTATCCTTGAGCCAGTTTGCAATCCATCTAGTGACATAGGGGTTTATATTTAAACTGGTGAGCTTATCTATAATGCCCGAGTGGGGTATTGTATCGAAGGCTTTTGCAAGGTCTAGGTAAGCTGTGTGGACCACCTTCCCCTCGTCAATGGCCTTGGTGACTGTTTCAAAGAAATCAACCAGGTTTAAGAGGCAGGATCTGCCCTTAACAAAGCTGAACTGGGTAGGACCCAGTGTCTGTAGGTCCCCAATATCTTTATTTATGAGGTCCATGATGATAATTTCCATAGCTTTGCAGACCAAGCTAGTCAGGCTTATGGGGTGATAGTTTCCAGGATCCGTTGAGGCACCACCTTTATGGAGAGGGACCACTGTTGCTGTACGCCACTCTTTGGGCACATATCCTGTAGTAAGGCTGAGATACAGTAGTTTTATGTTTGGGTTTAGCTCTTCTTGGAGTTCATGTAGGATGCAGCCCGGGACACCGTCTGGTCCCATTGATGCTGTGTTTTTTGCTTTGGAGAGGGCGGCTCTTACCTGAGCATTTGAGATATCAGGGGGGCAGCACTCTGCTGGGATAGATATTTGCCCTTTTGGTGGTGGGGGGGGAGAAGTTTGCGCTGAACCTGTCAGCTAGGATGTTGGCAATGTCTGTGGGTTCAGTGTATTTTATGTAATTTTGGACTAATTCTGAGCATATCTGGGAATTACCACCCAGGTTCCTAACATAACTAAAGAAAGCCTTGTGATTATCCTTAGTGTCTTGTGCAATTTTTCTCTCGAAGCTGGCCTTAGACAATTTTATGAGTGCCCATAGTTTTTTGCTATTACTGATCAGTGATGCCTTCCCTTTTTGGGATTTTGCTCTATCATTTAGTAGCTTCCTCCTTCTATTGTATAGTTTGTTTATGGCTGGGGTCCACCAGACAGGACGTCTGCCTTTGGAAGATTGGGTCTTGGTTTTATTTGGGATCGCATGATCCATGCATTCCTAAAGATGTTCATAGAATGTGTTTATAAAGGATTCTGCGGTCTGGGCCGTATTTTCCACATGCCCGGGGGCTTTGAAGGATTCCACCTCGGTTTTGAGGAGTGCGAAATTTGCTTTAGAGAAGTTTTTCACTGTGATTTTCTGGGCAGGGGGTGGGGTCGGGATGTGAATATCCAGTGAGATTAGTTTATGGTCTGATCTTACCAGTGAGGGATACACTTCTGGTCTGGAGCATAGAGTCCCCATGTTGGTGATGATCAGGTCCAGTATGTTTTCCCCTCTTGTGGGAGTGGTAACAAGTTCTTCCATAGCATATGAGTTTATAAATTCTAGGAACCTTTGGGCTAGGGTGTTGGAGCTAGAGTAATGCTCCCAGTCTATGTCTGGGTAGTTGAAGTCGCCAAATATAATGGTGTTTGGAGAGACCTTCATATTTTCCAGTGTTCTCAGAAAGGCCGAGTGGGGTTCCTGGGTTTGGGAGGGTGGTCTGTAGCAGGCTATAAACTGGAAGGCAGTTTTACCCACTGTTAGTTGCACATGGATAGTCTCTGATGCTTCGTGCTTTGCCACCAACCTGGAGGTGTGGGTATCTTTGATGAATATTGATACTCCCCCTCCTTTTGTGGTTCGGTCCAAGTTTTGGGGCCGAAAAGCATGGTATGAGGTATAACCTGGTAGTGCTGGGGTGCTCTCCAGAGCCCTGTACCAGGTTTCTGTTACTGCACAGATATCGATGTTCTCCATGCTAAGGAGAGTTTCGAGTGCATGCATCTTGAGGTTTAGACTTCTGGCGTTGAGTAGCATTACTCTTAGTTTCTTATCCCTTGTGATACCTATGGAGGTGGGTTTGTCTTTGAGCCTTGCCTAAAAAGGCACTATGGGGGTAGCAAGAGCCTTTGCCAATATCCGGCACAGGGTGACAGGTGCAAGCCGTCCCTAGCGAAGCATCGTGGCTTGTCTAGCATATCATCCCAAGCTGACAGGCATTGGATCCCCTTTGAATGACACCAGTACTTAAGCCAATTGTTGAAATTGATCATCTTGTCTTCATATTGTGGCATCATTCTTGGTGAGGGTAAGATGCTACTCAAGGTCAGGGTCATACCGGCCTGGGCTACATGCTCAGAGAGCTCCTTTATGTCTCTTATCATGTAGTCCAGGGAGGTACGTCTCAGGTCATTCACACCATCATGGACAATGACTGAGTCATATTTGTACTTGCCTTGGAGTGACCTGAGTGCTTGTGTTATGTGGCGGATCCTAGCGCCCGACAGGCTGCTCACCGTGACCCTCTCCTTGTTCAGCCTGGTGAGCGGGATGTCAGTGTGCCTGACGATAGAGTCACCTATTACAAGTGTATCAGGTGTGTTGTTTAGTCTTAAGGGCTGTGACTGTTCAGCACACAGGCTTTGTGAGATATGTGTTGCACATGTTTTGTTTTGCAGTAGCGGTTTCTTGGGTGTCTGCTTTGGAGGTCTCTGCTGCTTAGGCAGATCTTTATTTAGAGCCTCGGTATGTTTTGTGTGATTATGTGTTTGGTTTGCTGTCGTGGTAGGTCTATGTGAGACTGGAATTGTAGTGAGTGGTTTCCTTCTCCTCCTGACTGGTTATGCCAGTACTGAGTTGAGAGAGCTTAGCCTCCAGTTTGGCTATATGGTTGCATCTCTCACATGTGTTGGAATTTGTTGGGAGGAGGAGAGGGTTGTCTGTGTACATGAGGCAGTTGTAACATTGCCTCAAGATTCCCAGATTCACCAACTGGACCGGAGAGGAGATTGACAACTGACCTTTGGACATGCTAGAATAATATTGGGAATTCCTTAATAATTGAAAACAAGGGCCAGTGGGGAGTGAGGGTGTAGTGCTTTTATTTTTTAGTGCTGACTTATATAATTGCTTTAGCGTGCAAGTGCCAGGTAACTTAAGTGCAATGTGTTACAGGTAACTTAAATGCAAAAACGACAAACAGTAACTTTCTTTCAAGTGAAACAAGGAAATAAGTACAGTAAGCAATGCAGATATCACTAGTGATCCACAGAAGTGCTGAGAAGCCACGTATTAGCTGGAATTAGCGTTCCAGGGAAATAACAAGCAAACAAACAACAAGCATATAAACAAATCTAGATTCAGCAGGCCTGGATCTAGTCTATGCTACAGCAAACAAGGTGTACCAATTTCAGTAAGATACAGTTCAAATATGCAGGCACTATAAACCTTTAACCAGAAATTCCCAGCTCAGAAGAGCAGAGTCCAGCCTCTTCTCCCACAAGAGTGCAGACCATAAACTTTCTTAATGTAAAATAACTGGCCTGAAGCCCAAGTGCCTAAACCAGAACTAATACATTTTAAGAATAACAGACACTGGGCTCTCAATCAGCAGTTCCCAACTTAGAAGGATGAAAGCTACCTGTTCTGCCACCACAGTGCATGCCACAAACCTTCCTAATGTAAAACAACTGGTCTGAAGCCCAAGTGCTTAATCCAAAAGACTTAGAATGATAGCTACACTTTAATCAAGTTACTACCAAGCAGTAATAAATACAATTGAATACTTTATAGAATGCCTGGATTAGTGCTCAAGTTACACAAACAAAGCTAGATCCAGCAGGCCCGAATCCAGTCTATGCCACAGCAAACAAGGTGCACCAACTTCAGTAAGAAGCAGTTCAGATATGCATGCACTATAAGCCTTTAACCAGAAATTCCCAGCTCAGAAGGGCAGAGTCCAACCTCTCCTCCCACAAGAGTGCAGACCACGAACCCTCTTAATGTAAAATAACTGGCCTGAAAGCCCAAGGGCTTAAACCAGAATGAATACACTTTTAGAATAGCAGACACTGAGCCCTCAATCAGCAGTTCCCAACCTAGAAGGATGTAAGCTACCTGTTCTGCCACTACAGTGCAGACCACAAACCCTTTCAGTGCAAAACAACTGATCCGAAGCCCAAGTGTTTAAACCAAAAGGCTTAGAATGAGTTACACCAAGCAGTAATAAATATAATTGAGCACTTTTAAGATGATGCAAAAGTAAAATAAAGTAGGTAGAAACACAAGTACAGTAAAAGCAGATGATTTTTTTTTTCTGAACAAGTGCTGAGATCAAAGAAACAGATTTGAGTGCTGAAACTAGAAAACTGGCTAGTTATAAGAAATAAAACTAAGCTAGAAGGCTTCCCTCCAACACAGAAGTGCTTGGAGGCTCAGAAGCCTACAAATAGTCTATACCACTTAACAGGAAAGGCAGGAAACAAGCTTAATTTTTTTTTCTGTTTCCCAGATGCTCTCTTTGTACACAGTAGGAGTGCCTAAAATCAGAATATGATCTCACTGCACTTAGTTGAGTGAGCAAATGAGATGGGCCCAGAAGGAGTATCCAAACGCAAATTTACAAGAGGGGCGGGCAGTTTCAAGGCCACTAAGATTAACACCAAAACAAAAACAGGGAGGTTGGGTGGGACTAACTGAAGAGCAGAGTCAAAACTTCCAGTTCAGTTAATATTCCTGCAACACACAGCTAAAATCAATTTAAATACTGTATTTTTCTGAAAAAAAAGTGCAGATAAAGGTACTTAAATTCTCTTATACGTCCAGTTGAATACAGCAAGTTCTTAGCCAGCCAAAGCTGAGGTTTTTAAGCCGAATATATTTCACACTGTACCACTTAAATAGGCAAGGACAGGAAATCAAAGAATGTGGCTACCCCCACACCTGTAATTACTAGCAAATAACAAAATTCAGCAAACACTGACTAACTTCCAGTTCAGTTAATATTCCTGCAACATACAGTTAAAATCAATTTAAATACTGTATTTTTTTGAAAAAGAAGTGCAGATAAAGGTACTTAAATTCTCTTATACGTCCAGTTGAATACAGCAAGTTCTTAGCTGGCCAAAACTGAGGTTTTTAAGCAGAAAATATTTCACACTGCACCACTTAAATAGGCAAGGACAGGAAATCAAAGAATGTGGCTACCCCCACACCTGTAATTACTAGCAAATAACAAAATTCAGCAAACACTGACTAATTTCCAGTTCAGTTAATATTCCTGCAACACACAGTTAAAATCAATTTAAATACTGTATTTTTTTGAAAAAAAATGCAGATAAAGGTACTTAAATTCTCTTATACATCCAGTTTTATATTTCATTCACACATTGGATCTACACTCTGAACCTCTCACTGCAAAACATCTGACCAAAGGCACTGTTAATGGGCTCAAAATAGGGATCTCTTGTAATTATTGCTATTATCCCTTCCTCCACAGCTGAACTGATCGGCCTTATAACACAATAACCAACACTTGCAAGTCTTGAACCCAGGACCCTGCACAACATAGCCACAACAAGTTAACAGTAAACCATCGAAGCTGTACGATTTCAGGATGATTTCTCTAACATATCATGCAGAACAGTCAGTCTACCACTAGGAATGTACAATGTGGAAGCAGTAAACATTCCAATGATACATATACACACACACACACACACATATATAATATATATATATATATATATATATATATATATATATATATATATATATATATATATATATATATATATATATATATATATAAATGCAAAACGAAACCAACCAGTACAAGAATATAACAAATTCAAACCCAAACGAACTGAGAAATCTGAAATAAATTCCAAGTAAGTCCCAATGGCTCACTAAGCTGGAAATGCTGCTCACGAAGAACGAATACGAGATCACTTGTATGCCTACTCTAGGGGTGAGGCATATAGTGCTATCTCGAAACACATGTTAACCCATGGGTCAGAACACAAGTTTTTATTTCAAGTTTTACATGTGGTGAGACATAATATGAGGGGTGGGGATTTAACCAACACCACCGAGGAAATTGAAATGAAATGGATATTTCGCTTGGGGGCACATAGGGGTGTTGGATTAAATGAATCTATCTCCCTGCAACCTGTATTAAAAGCAAGACCTTTGAGATGATTTTGTCTATATTTTCACAGGTTCTGTCTCCAACCACTTTTAAATTGAATTCAGTTTTTATCTTGTTAAAACATGTATATATGTTACTTTATTTTACAAGTCTCATAGATTATCGCATCAGACACACTCATATATTATAGATTTTATGTGTTTAGAGGCATATCCCTTTAATTTATTTTACTTGTTTCTAGAGGATATGACACAATAACAGGAAGTGATGTGTAATATTTATTAAGACTTGATGCATGTTTGAATTGTAACGTCTGAAGAAGCGAACAGTTGGTTTCGTGAAAGCGCTAACGTCTGTGCACTATTAAAGCTGTTTTTTACTACTGAAAGCATTGGCTCTTGACTTTGAACTGTGAACTATATTATAAGCTTTGTGAGCTTTTATTTAGTATCGTGAGCAGCATTTCCAGCTCAGTGAGCCATTGGGACTTACTTGGAATTTATTTCAGATTTCTCCGTTCGTTTGGGTTTGAATTTGTTATATTCTTGTACTGGTTGGTTTTGTTTTGCATTCATTTTTACGCTCTGAATGGAGAAATCGGTGGATAACTGCAATGGCAACAAAGACCTTACAAATTCAGCTTTTGATTTGACGGCTGAACCGAATGGTGAGCGACGGTCAACTAACTCATGTGTGAATGGATCTTTAACTACTTTTCTAATGGAGAGTTGTAATCCTTTACTATCGGTGGTTGATTCGACCTTTTCTTATGAAGAGGTTGATGTGGACAGTAGTATTTTGGTCAGACAGTTGCAACGAGACATCGAAAATAATTTATTTAAACACAGAAGGCTCTTGCTACAGAGACAACACTTGGAGGCCAGTTTACATCATCGTGTTGTTCCAAGGGGCTTACGCATTCTTACCATGCCAACTTACGGTAACACCTATCCGGACCTCCTTGCGAAGTGGCAGGTAATTAATTTAAGGGCCAGTAGGGCCTACATGGAACTAATCATTGATTATTTTAAACCGATAGAGTCTGACCTAGTGAGTGTAATTAATAATCAACAGCAGGAGCTTAGCAACATTATTGGTAAAGACTTGGCAGACTTGTTCATACATGAACTGATGGACAAAGTTTCTAGTTTTGGTAACACGCTGCTTAATCAAAAAAAGAAGAAATTAAGCAGAGATAAATATGATTTTGACAACAACAATGTGTTCATGTTTCTAAAGACTGTGCAGGCATCTAATCCACGCAAACAAGTCACCAACAAGTTTCAACCTAAACGTGGGGCTATACCTGGCAATACCATTTCTGATACTGTACCTACAGATAACACAGAAGGCTTGGTAGAGAACCGGGTAGTTTCTACTGCATTTACATCTTTGGATAAATCGGGGAATGATACTCCTCTACCTATACAGAAACCTGTCTGTATTGATGGAGTGGCTCAGCACATAGACAATGTCTCATCCCCCCAATCTGTTAGATCTGCATATTTTACACCAGCAGAACAAGTAACTGTACCTTCTATAGAGAACCATGTGCATACCAATCCAGTGGTACATAGGAAAATACAGTTGGATAAGTTGCATCCTAGAGATACACAGGATTTTCCAGAAGTGCCCCTCCCCATTCGTGTTGGGAGGAAGAGGTCAATGGATTATGACCAACAGAGGGACTCAAAGAGAAGAGAGGTCCCTATGAATGCACAACAATTCCACAGGATGAAATGGGGTAATGCTCAATAGTGATGAATATTTCAACATATAGACTTTGTCCAGATGAACTAGCAGTGCTAGAAAGGGATCTAACCTTCATTCCCAGCACTTGTATAGATGTCAGTGATGTTTTGATAGCTATACGGTTATTTGTTAGAAATATAAATCTGAAGCTAATGTTTAACAATGTTAATACATCTAAAGGCCCCAATTATAAACATAAAAGTTTGATTAACCCACCCTTGCCTCCTAATTTAGAGCTCTTTGTCAAGGCTATTGAAAATGACGTATATCATGGCTCTGCTTTTATTAATCCTAGTTCATATGAGAATTTATCTCATGGTGAGAAACAGGCCATTTATGACTTGAAGAAGAATGAGAATATTATTGTGAAACCTGCGGACAAGGGAGGTCGCATAGTTGTTATGGATCGTTCCTATTACATTCAAACTATGCTTAATATGCTTAATACTTCTGAATATGAGAAGGTCCACTCATTTGACATTATGCAATGTTCAGATAGGATTAATACTACCTTGTGTGAGTGTGTGACATTACAGATTATGACTAAAGAATTATTTGATTTTTGTACCGTACATAAGCCTCTAATACCAACCATTAGTGGACTGCCTAAGGTCCATAAGGACCCGATTACACCACCATTAAGACCAATAGTGGCAGGGGCAGGGTGGGCAACGGAGCCTATCTCGATATACTTAGATAGTAGATTGAAATCTGTGTTATCTACTTTCACACATGTATTAAAGGACACTGGTCAGTTTCTTATGGATTTATATGAGGGTGTTAGAACTATCAATGACTGTTTGAATGTCCTGTTGGCAACGCTTGATGTTAAATCCCTTTTCACATGTATACCTAACATGGAGGGAATATGTATGGTGAAAACTTTGATGTGTGAGGTAATGACATCTATGGAGGCAGATTTTCTCTGTCTCTTATTAGAGATTGTGTTGGAAAATAATTATTTTGTGTTCATGGACACGATCTATAGGCAAACCACAGGAGTTGCCATGGGCACCAGTTGCGCCAACTCCTATGCCAACTTGGTCATGGCAGCCTGGGAGAGGAGGTCATCTTCAATAATGCCAACATCGTCTTTTATAGGCGCTTTGTCGACCTCTTTCTCCTATGGAATGGAACTGGTGCCTCCATTGCTTCATTTTTATCAGAATTGAATAGCAGGGATATTTTTCTGAAGTTTACAATGGAGTTTTCCTTTATGTCCATCAATTTTTTGGATACCACGGTGTATAGGTCCAATGATTCTTTTCACTCCAAAGTATACAGAAAGCCATGCTACACCAATTCCTACCTCTCCATGGACAGTATGCATGATCCCATCATTTTTCGCAATATCATAAAGGGACAAGCGTTGAGAATTTCTCGGCTTTGTTCAAGTGATTTGGATTTTCATTTGGAATTGGATAAGTTAAAAATTAGTTTCGTAAACAGGGGGTATTTAATTGATGAAGTTAATGATATTTGCAACTTTGTATCACGCTTAAGACATAGCAGAGGAAAGCCACATTTCTCTGACAGGAGGGCAATCCCACTGGCTCCACACACTGTAAATCGACAGCTACCGTTAGTTTTACCGTTGGGCAAAAACACTTCAGCCATTCAAAACATTATCTCAAATAATTGGGATGTTTTGGTCTTAGATCCCCGCACCAGAGATATAGTTGGCAACTGTCTCAGCTATACTTTCAGTAATTGTAAGAGCTTAAAACAGATACTTTGTTTTCCTGACTTATGCCACAACAAGAGTATCGATCATTTGCCGCCCGACTATGGTACTCATAGTTGTGGCTCTTGCAATTATTGTGCATACATTGATAAGTCTAGGTTTTTTAGAAACCCAAATGACGGCAGGCTATGGGATATCAGAAACAGATCTGACTGCAATACCAGGGACGTAGTTTACGTCGCGTGCTGTCAGGTCTGTTTCTGTTTCTACGTGGGCAAAACAAATAGATTGTTGAAAGAACGAATACGAGATCACTTGTATGCCTACTCTAGGGGTGAGGCATATAGTGCTATCTCGAAACACATGTTAACCCATGGGTCAGAACACAAGTTTTTATTTCAAGTTTTACATGTGGTGAGACATAATATGAGGAGTGGGGATTTAACCAACACCACCGAGGAAATTGAAATGAAATGGATATTTCGCTTGGGGGCACATAGGGGTGTTGGATTAAATGAATCTATCTCCCTGCAACCTGTATTAAAAGCAAGACCTTTGAGATGATTTTGTCTATATTTTCACAGGTTCTGTCTCCAACCACTTTTAAATTGAATTCAGTTTTTATCTTGTTAAAACATGTATATATGTTACTTTATTTTACAAGTCTCATAGATTATCGCATCAGACACACTCATATATTATAGATTTTATGTGTTTAGAGGCATATCCCTTTAATTTATTTTACTTGTTTCTAGAGGATATGACACAATAACAGGAAGTGATGTGTAATATTTATTAAGACTTGATGCATGTTTGAATTGAAACGTCTGAAGAAGCGAACAGTTGGTTTCGTGAAAGCGCTAACGTCTGTGCACTATTAAAGCTGTTTTTACTACTGAAAGCATTGGCTCTTGACTTTGAACTGTGAACTATATTATAAGCTTTGTGAGCTTTTATTTAGTATCGTGAGCAGCATTTCCAGCTCAGTGAGCCATTGGGACTTACTTGGAATTTATTTCAGATTTCTCCGTTTGTTTGGGTTTGAATTTGTTTTACATATATATATATATATATATATATATATATATATATACTCATATCTATATCTATATCTATATCTATATATATATATATATATATATATATATATATATATATATATATATATATATATATATATATATATATATATATATATATATATATATATACTCATATCTATATCTCTATATATATATATATATATGTATATTCACATACATACACATATAAATATATATCTACTTATAGCTATATATAAAAAGAGTATATATATAGAGGGTGCACAGCATATCAAACAGCTATTATTCCTACAATTGCCACCTTTTAAAATGGCCAGTGTTTTATTCTTTTCTACACATGATAATTATTGCATGAAACATATACCCACACAGAATGCAAAGGACATGACACCACACACAAGTTTGCATATATAGAAATGTTTATTTGTGTACTATTTCAGTTGTTTAGTCCATTTCGTATAGCAGTTAGGTGTTTGAAATACATAATAACTGATTAATGCAACTCTCAAAACATAGGATACAGTAATCTGCAAAACATAACATACTTTGCTGCCCACGCTAAGGCCTTCAAGTAGTACAACATTAAAAAGAACACTTGCCTTGAAGATATAAACCAATTAACACTTAATTACAAATGTAGTTCAGCAGCCTCCAATTACACTCTGTGCTCAACCCCTAGGGGGGAAAGTACTAGTTGTCACAATGTAATTGTATCTTTTACATAACATGCTTAACTTAAAATGTCACTATCGCACTGACAAACTGTGTATAAGACAGTAAGCTCTAGCCCACCACTGTTCCCATGGTGAAATATATGAAAATGTACAGCCATACTCCATAATGTTTCTTACTTCTGATATCCCTCACATGTTGTAACAGCCTAGGTTAAGAACATTTAATACCCCTCCCCCATAAAATGTCTTACAAGGGCATATAACAGAGTTCTCCATACACTGACCTGCGGACTGTACAAGGTCACACATGTTTTGTCCAGCTGTAGCCCTCATATATATGGACCCTACCTTACAATTTGTGTGGGAGTCCACAATATCATTGGAATGATAGCAGGAATGCCAGCACTAAATAATGATAGGCCATTACATAACAACCTCTTACTGCATGACATCTGGAAAAAGCCTGGCATATAGGTGGAGGACAGAGGCTGAAACACAGGGCCACTTAATAACACATAACATTCTATATCAACCATTAAAGACACCTGCTCTTAGTAACCTCTTGATCCCCTATAATAACTTGAAACAGCTGCGCTCCGCCGAAAAGCTACAAGTCAACACAACTAGAATTACAAATTCAGCAGGTAACTGCCTTTTCTCCATCTCAGTAGGCAAAATATGGAATAACCTCCCCTCACACTTTACCTCTCTAGCCTCCTTTCATCTTTTTAAAAAACAACTTCTTTTACATCTGAACAACTTCTGGCTCTGCTCCTGTACCAATCCAGACTAATCTACTTTCTTCTTTCTACTATCATATTTCCTGAATTCAAAACTGTAATCTTTCTCTGTGATCTCAAATGACCTAATGACTGTACTGCTACTATTGTTCTCTTAAAAAAAGGTACAGACAATGTATTTTACAAGTATGTATATACATTTTAAAATATGTAATATCCCATCCTCACATAATTGTACTGTAAAGAACTACTGCCTTTCTCAATATGTAGATAGCACTATGTGCTTTATTACTTGACCTAGACTAATATGTATGCATTGTTGCTCACTGTCTGTGTCACAGGCATTTATTGTAAATGTTTAATTTCTATAACCTTGTTTTAATCTTGGAGCTTTTCTCCCCGGGCCTCCACTGAAAATGGAAATTATCCAGCTGGACTAGCCCGGTCAACAAATGTAAAATAAAATAAAATAAAATAAAATAAATAAATAAATAAATATTGCTGTTATACACTGAGAAAGGTGCTGGTGTTACAGGATTGGATAGAACATACCCTTACTCAGGAATATGAAGTCAGAAACACAAATGGATGTTGCCATGTACTGATAGCAATCAATGGAGAGAATGCCACTGATATGTCAGAGACAAGACCTGTGTTGTGAACAGACAAAACATAACAGCCGATCCTCTAACCATCATACGGATGGGCCCACAGTTGAGAGCTGTGCAGACAGACTGCATTCTATTCAAAACTAGCATGTACACACAATCCCTGTAAAACTAGCAGTATTCAATGCATATAACAGCACTACTCATACACTGTCCCTAGGTCGAGAATCTTATACAAACATGTAGTTGGCCTGTGTTTGCAAGTCCTGTTTTAAGCGTTATTGCTACCTGCTCTCTGTAACACTGCTGCCCACACACAGGAAGGATGTCTGTCATGCAGGAAAGGTAAAGGGGCAATGCCCACATGATGTAGTCATTTATAGTAGTGGGTTGCTATGACAGTGGCTATTGGAAGTACTACACAGCTGGCTGCATGCAATAGCAAGTGGGGAACATCAATTGGTGCAGGGGCCATCACCTGATTATGAGCATCACTTGCAAAAGCCATGCTGCAGCCTATTCAAACCAGCTTGATCCCTATAGTGGAGAGAGAGAGAAAGTGAGATAAAGAGATAATAAAAAATAAAAAAAAAATACTAAAAAAATAGTACAAAAAAAAAAAAAAAACAAGGAAGTAATCCAACTGGTACACAGAAGAGAGCACAATAATAAAACAGGCATGTAAAACATGTCAGCATGTAACTGAATGTAGTACTTGGTCTGTAATAATGAGATAGATGATGTTAAAAGATTTATATGTGCATCAAGACATGCTGTAATGATGTCCTGCTGAACATCTGCTATGGACATAGCATCTGGACTTGTGGGCAGTGGGCCATACCTGTCAACTGTGCATATCTACACATAGATATAAGCCATCATAGTGTTTGTTCTCTTCCTCCAAACATGTATATTAGTATGGCAAAGAGCTGGCAGTGGAAGTAATGAAGTCATGATAGACACATGAGTTTCAGACCCCACCACCTTCAGAACAGTTATGGTAATGTGAAATGTGTCATGCACAAATTTCATAGGTTTGTAGTAGGAATATCTACGATCTGTCCCTATATACCCTCCCCTAATGTTAGGTTGTGTCCACATGTGATGCTCTGTTTCATAGCAAGGCAGAACAGTGCAGCTCTGGAGGAAGGAGGTAAAGAGTATGGATCCAATGTCTGAATCCACTCCATATATATATATATATATATATATATATATATATATATGTTTACATATACAGAGACACACACACATGCGCGCACACACACACACACACACACACACACACACACACACACACACACACACACACACACACACACACACACACACACACACTCACACACACAAATACATTTTCCCTACTGTTGAATGACTGTGCTGCATGATATGTTTGAGAAAACATTACATATATCTGCAGCTCCTATGACTTAGTGATAAATTTCTCTGGCTATGGTGTGTAGGGTCCTGGGATAGACACTTGCAAGGGATGATAATTTATTTGCTGGCCAGAACAAGAACTGTTGGATACAGAGTGAGTAAGGCACCTGTAAGCAGGTGTGAAATGGACAGTTATGTATGGTGTGAAATTCGTGTTGGGAACAGATTGCCCCTTTTTTTGTTAAGGTGAGAGTGGGATGCTGGGAAAGGATAGTAGGTATATTTGGGGAGGTAGGTTGGGTTGGAAGACAGACCTGACAGCATGCAGGGGTGGTATATGACACATGTGGTGGGTAATCACCTTGCACAGGGGAGGGGTGTTTGGAAATTGGAAGCCCATGAGCCCCCAAATGGAAACAGTGGGACTGAGGTCCCCACCCCTGGGCAGTCACCAGTGCACCTTCATGGCCCTGAAGGTGGCTGTGCCTGGGGTTGAGCATGTTGGGCAGGCTGACCCTCTAATTGCTTCACGAGGGTCTCAAGCTGGTGTAGCAGATCCCCCAATTCTCTGTGGAGCTCCCTATGCAGCATATCCTGGACCTGACTTCAGGTGACAGGATCCTGTCTGTGTGCGCTCCCGGGTGGGGACGAGCACCATCACCTGACATAGTTCCACCTGAAGGTAGTGCAGGATCAATAGATGAGGAGGTCCCGGGGTGGGTCCCAGATGTTCTGTGGCCTGGTGCCATGGCCAGATGAGGTGGGAGAGGTGGTTCAGCTGGGAACAGCCTTCCCAAACATGCTATTGTGTTGCAGTTTTAGAACATATGTAGGTAGTAATAGTCAACACAATCCAGGATTAGTTTGTATCAGCATGCATAGATATTCCCATTAACCCAAAACACCAAATTTGGAATAGGTGCATAGCAAACAGAACACATGCATATATGGAACCACAGTGGCCATTACAATGGCATGCAGGTTACATTGTTTGCAACAGTTCACCAATTATAGTGTTTCAACATGGAACATGAACAGAAACACATTTCAATATTTGTTGCACAATAGGATATATGTTCCAAAAATAGGTTTGGTGTAAACATACCCATTGATTTGTGTGTTCAGATTATTGTTGTAGATATCATGGGAGGAGATGTCAATTAACAACTATTATATCCTTGCAGTATGAGGTCCTCAGACCTTTGTTTTCCTGTTTATGTCTTCCAGGTACCATGTCCCGGGAGTGCCTCCCTGCTTATACTCCACAGGAGAATTAAATAATAATCAACTACCTTGTGCATCACCAAAGAACCCTCTTTGAGCATACAGCCCATGATCTGCAGGTGAGGACTGCCCTGTGGAATGAGCTCATCCACAGGGTAAATGATGTCGGCCTGCATAACCACAGTTATGAGCAGGTGGACATTGTTACACTGATCTCATCTGCCATGCCCATCAGCATGCTGCTGCAATTAGGAGGGACCAGTTAGCCACGGGTGGGGGTCATGCCATCCAGTCCCCACTGACACTTGCTGAGGAGATCCTCACCAGTCATGGGGCACCCACCCACCAGCCAAGCCAGGAACCTGATAATAGCATTGTGGAGGTGGGTGCTACCCACACAATGGACAAGAAGCATGCACATAAGGCCCCAGGGCACATTAGTTGACCATTGTTGCTTACGCATCTTCATATGTAAAGTATCTTCATGCATATGTCAGATGAACTATTTAAAAGATCGTATGGCAGACAGAAACTAGAGAACACAATTCAGCAGCCGGTAATAGCGTAAAATAGATTTCATTTCCGCTTTCGTCACAACTTCATCAGAATACAAAAAATCATGACACTAAAACAGTTTAAATAGCTTATTCAATTAAAAAATCAATTAAGTAATCTATTTGAATAATGACATAATTGCACAAATATATGCAAAAAAATGAAACCTCAAGCATTAAAATAAGCCCTTAAATCTATACCATAATTTTTGTTAATAGTTAATTTTCCATTTTTTAGAAAACATTTTAAATTTATACTCTCATTAAGACCAGGAAAGACATCTGACTTCAATCTAATCTGTCATAAACATTCTCTTTGCTCAATGTAGTTCTTAAAATCCCCAGCCCTATTGTCTGATTTACATTTTTCTAGTACTGAAAATAAAAATTTGTTAAATGTAGCACATGAAATAGAATGCTTATATAAAGCGTTGTTGTGATCCTTAGCTTTAATAGCATATAAATGCTCCTTAATACGAGTAGCTAAAGACCTAGATGTCATTCCCACATAGAATCCGGGGCAAGAGGAGCAAAAGCTGACATAAACCACTCCAACGGTGTTGCAGTCAATGAAGTCAGAGACTTGAATAATTCTGTCAGAAGTAGCGATGTTAATGTAAGGACCCTCAGATAAAATCACTCACAGGGAAACTTAGGTTTATGAAAAGCGATAAGGGGTCCAACACAGTTATCATGGAACACGAACAATACAACGCCAACATGTTAGATATGTTAAATGATACTAATGAATACGAATCTGTACCTTATTATGAGATATTGAAAAGTTTTGGAATAGTACATTCATATCTATATGATGCCTTAATGACTAGTGAGATTAATTTAAAATTATATAATTTTTGTTTGATTGATAAACCCAAAATTGGTGTTATTTTTGGAGTCCCAAAAACTCATAAAAATATTTCTAATCCACCTTTACGTCTCATTGTATCTTCCCCTCATTCTGTAACCGAAGGAATTTCTTTAATTGTTGATGCCCTATTGGGACCATTGATTTGTGAGAACGTATCTTATATTCAGGATTCTTGGCACTTCTTGGAAAAAATTAATGTTTTCTCCAACAATGCTTCAACCGACACATTTGATGATTCCAAACACGTCATGTTCACTGTAGATGTTATTTCTCTTTATTTGTGTATCCCCCATGACGAAGGGGTTGAAGCTGTCCATAGCTATTTAGTTACTAAGAATTTATTTAACAATTCTCTCATTAATGTTATATGTAGATTTATAGAAATTATTCTAGAGAACAATTTTTTCATGTTTGGTAAGGCATATTATAGACAAAAGCGTGGCGTAGCCATGGGGTCATCGGCAGCACCTGCCTTTGCCAACCTTGTAATGGCATGGTGGGAACTAGAATTTATTCCAGTTTTAAAAGAACATTTCAATATTCTTTTTTTCTGTAGATTCATTGACGATTTGTTTTTTATTATAGAAGGAAATATGGACATGGTTCAATTGTTTCTTAATAAAATTAATTCTTTTTCCGGGTACATTAAGTTTACACTAGGTGAAGTAGGACTTGCAGTCAACTTTTTAGATACCCATATATGGTGGGACAAGGATGAACATAAATTTCATAGCAAAATTCATATAAAAGAGACCTTTACAAATGGTTATCTACACAACAACAGTGGACATCCTTCACATATGAAGAAAAACATCCCAAGAGGGCAGTTCATTCGAGCTTGTCGAATGACGACCAAACTTGAAGTATTGGTTTCTGAATTTCATTTCATTGCACATTTATTCCAGCAACGAGGATATAATGAGGAATTGTTGTTTAAAACGGGTGAGGAAGTTTATAACAAAAGAGTGACTCATTATCCTGCTATATTGCATGACACCCATACAGTTTTTATTCATGGTAAAAAACAAAATACAAGTAATGACATTATCTGCTCCTTTGACATGAGTGTTGATAACTATAGGATCCAAAACATTATTCAGAACAACTGGAAGGTCATACAAGGAAATAGAGATATTTTTAAATTAGTTGGTAAAGATCCAAAATTTGTGTTTCGCAAGACGAACACATTAAAAAATATATTAGAACAACATCATACTACAGACTCAGTTACCTTGAAAAACAAAACAGGAATGTTCCGTTGTCGCAATTGCCATATCTGTAGATATATATCTGAGGGTCCTTACATTAACATCGCTACTTCTGACAGAATTATTCAAGTCTCTGACTTCATTGACTGCAACACCGTTGGAGTGGTTTATGTCAGCTTTTGCTCCTCTTGCCCCGGATTCTATGTGGGAATGACATCTAGGTCTTTAGCTACTCGTATTAAGGAGCATTTATATGCTATTAAAGCTAAGGATCACAACAACACTTTATATAAGCATTCTATTTCATGTGCTACATTTAACAAATTTTTATTTTCAGTACTAGAAAAATGTAAATCAGACAATAGGGCTGGGGATTTTAAGAACTACATTGAGCAAAGAGAATGTTTATGGCAGATTAGATTGAAGTCAGATGTCTTTCCTGGTCTTAATGAGAGTATAAATTTAAAATGTTTTCTAAAAAATGGAAAATTAACTATTAACAAAAATTATGGTATAGATTTAAGGGCTTATTTTAATGCTTGAGGTTTCATTTTTTTGCATATATTTGTAATTATGTCATTATTCAAATAGATTACTTAATTGATTTTTTAATTGAATAAGCTATTTAAACTGTTTTAGTGTCATGATTTTTTGTATTCTGATGAAGTTGTGACGAAAGCGGAAATTAAATCTATTTTACGCTATTACCGGCTGCTGAATTGTGTTCTCTAGTTTCTGTCTGCCATACGATCTTTTAAATAGTTTTTCTGGCGTGTTGTTTGGTATATTAGTGGTCTTATTTGTTTCGTCTACTATGGCAGACGTTGTGGATGACACTATGATGAATCTATCGGTGCATTCCACACCGACGTCCAAATTCGACAGAGGAACTGATAAAGTGAACCGCCTGCTTATTTCAACTCTTATGGACATACAATGTTCGTTAAAATTTCTCGTGGCGAAAGCCAGTAACTCTACAGGTTCCAGTGATGTACCTAGCCCAATCGGGGCATGTGAGGAATTACCGACAGCAATTCACTTGAGTAGTTCATCTTTTTCAGACCGACGAACAACTGTTAACCCAGAAACGGCTAACAGCATTGAAGGAATCAACAACACCAACTGTGCGGGGTTATTAAACCACCATGACAATCCTTTTAACATGTACAAATGGAATTCGTTTTCGAATGATGACAACTATACAAACACACAGCGAGACCTTCTACTTAAACTTTTAAAAAGGTATAAATCTTTAGATTTAGAAAATTGCTATTTTACGAAATGTATAGAACTAGGAATAGTCCCCAAGGGCTTGCGTTTTTTCAAATGCCCAAATGGAGTGGGAGTGGACCATCCCATGTTTGACTCTTTGACTACTTTTTTTAACGAAGCGGGTCTTCGCTTCTTGCTGTTGCTTATAGATAACAACACAGAAAAAATGTCTTTGATACTTAATGACATTAAGGAAGTTGAGACTGGTCTCAAACAACGTATGTTAAGTAATGACTTTAACTCTTTATATTGTTTTTTTACCAAAGAGTTATTCGAGCATGCAAAAGTAGTAACCAACAGAAAACAGTCCAAAATGGAGAGGGACATTGCCTGCTATCGAAACAAAACAGCTTACAGTCAATTTGTACCTAATTCACGGAACCGCGATTTTCGTTCGCAAGGATATTCTTCCAATACACGATACCGAACAGAAGCGGTTACAAACAAGCAGCCTATTTTATCGAGTATAGTTGCAGGTAATAATCATTCTAGCAACTATAATGTTGAATTTCCACCGCTGGTATCAGGCTCGTCTTGTATTGACATTTTAAAAGACAAACAAGTGGACAGACAAGTTGACAGTAATGGCATTAAGGGTTCTACTACTGGGAACTCTGATTGTCGTTCTATCTCCAGTTTGGTTAATAACACTAAAAAGCAAACTGACTTAAATGAGTCCATTAATAGTCACAGGAACAAAAAGAAAGGTCAAGAAACAGACAATATAAAAAGTACTATTTTGACTAGGAGCCGTACTTTTTTGGGCTCGAATTCATCGGGGGACGAATGTTAAATAATGATGTAGTTAACACTGATGGTTTTGGTATCATTAATTTGTCTAACCATTCTTTTAGTAAGTCTGAATTAGCAGTGCTCAGTTATGGTTTTAATTTTATTCCGTATAAAAGGGCCAATTATGGAAAAACCATAATTGATTTGAAAAAATACATCAGAAAATTAAATCTATCTTTTTTGATGCACGACATTCCTGAATCTAACAAATGTCTCTATAAACCTTCTTGTTATGTCCCTAGTCTTCACCATACTCTTAAAACTTTTGAAGATTTGTGTATTAAGGACATTGAATGTTTATTTAAGTCTAAAATTTATTTCTATGACAACTTGACAGCTCAAGAAAGGATAGCCTTACGCAATTTAAAATCACTCACAGGGAAACTTAGGTTTATGAAAAGCGATAAGGGGTCCAACACAGTTATCATGGAACACGAACAATACAACGCCAACATGTTAGATATGTTAAATGATACTAATGAATACGAATCTGTACCTTATTATGAGATATTGAAAAGTTTTGGAATAGTACATTCATATCTATATGATGCCTTAATGACTAGTGAGATTAATTTAAAATTATATAATTTTTGTTTGATTGATAAACCCAAAATTGGTGTTATTTTTGGAGTCCCAAAAACTCATAAAAATATTTCTAATCCACCTTTACGTCTCATTGTATCTTCCCCTCATTCTGTAACCGAAGGAATTTCTTTAATTGTTGATGCCCTATTGGGACCATTGATTTGTGAGAACGTATCTTATATTCAGGATTCTTGGCACTTCTTGGAAAAAATTAATGTTTTCTCCAACAATGCTTCAACCGACACATTTGATGATTCCAAACACGTCATGTTCACTGTAGATGTTATTTCTCTTTATTTGTGTATCCCCCATGACGAAGGGGTTGAAGCTGTCCGTAGCTATTTAGTTACTAAGAATTTATTTAACAATTCTCTCATTAATGTTATATGTAGATTTATAGAAATTATTCTAGAGAACAATTTTTTCATGTTTGGTAAGGCATATTATAGACAAAAGCGTGGCGTAGCCATGGGGTCATCGGCAGCACCTGCCTTTGCCAACCTTGTAATGGCATGGTGGGAACTAGAATTTATTCCAGTTTTAAAAGAACATTTCAATATTCTTTTTTTCTGTAGATTCATTGACGATTTGTTTTTTATTATAGAAGGAAATAGGGACATGGTTCAATTGTTTCTTAATAAAATTAATTCTCTTTCCGGGTACATTAAGTTTACACTAGGTGAAGTAGGACTTGCAGTCAACTTTTTAGATACCCATATATGGTGGGACAAGGATGAACATAAATTTCATAGCAAAATTCATAGAAAAGAGACCTTTACAAATGGTTATCTACACAACAACAGTGGACATCCTTCACATATGAAGAAAAACATCCCAAGAGGGCAGTTCATTCGAGCTTGTCGAATGACGACCAAACTTGAAGTATTGGTTTCTGAATTTCATTTCATTGCACATTTATTCCAGCAACGAGGATACAATGAGGAATTGTTGTTTAAAACGGGTGAGGAAGTTTATAACAAAAGAGTGACTCATTATCCTGCTATATTGCATGACACCCATACAGTTTTTATTCATGGTAAAAAACAAAATACAAGTAATGACATTATCTGCTCCTTTGACATGAGTGTTGATAACTATAGGATCCAAAACATTATTCAGAACAACTGGAAGGTCATACAAGGAAATAGAGATATTTTTAAATTAGTTGGTAAAGATCCAAAATTTGTGTTTATAGACGAACACATTAAAAAATATATTAGAACAACATCACACTATAGATTCAGTTACCTTGAACAACAAAACAGGAATGTTCCGTTGTCACAATTGCCATATCTGTAGATATATAGCTGAGGGTCCTTACATTAACATCGCTACTTCTGACAGAATTATTCAAGTCTCTGACTTCATTGACTGCAACACCGTTGGAGTGGTTTATGTCAGCTTTTGCTCCTCTTGCCCCGGATTCTATGTGGGAATGACATCTAGGTCTTTAGCTACTCGTATTAAGGAGCATTTATATGCTATTAAAGCTAAGGATCACAACAACGCTTTATATAAGCATTCTATTTCATGTGCTACATTTAACAAATTTTTATTTTCAGTACTAGAAAAATGTAAATCAGACAATAGGGCTGGGGATTTTAAGAACTACATTGAGCAAAGAGAATGTTTATGGCAGATTAGATTGAAGTCAGATGTCTTTCCTGGTCTTAATGAGAGTATAAATTTAAAATGTTTTTCTAAAAATGGAAAATTAACTATTAACAAAAATTATGGTATAGATTTAAGGGCTTATTTTAATGCTTGAGGTTTCATTTTTTTGCATATATTTGTGCAATTATGTCATTATTCAAATAGATTACTTAATTGATTTTTTAATTGAATAAGCTATTTAAACTGTTTTAGTGTCATGATTTTTTGTATTCTGATGAAGTTGTGACGGAAATTAAATCTATTTACGCTATTACCGGCTGCTGAATTGTGTTCTCTAGTTTCTGTCTGCCATACGATCTTTTAAATAGTTTTTCTGGCGTGTTGTTTGGTATATTAGTGGTCTTATTTGTTTCGTCTACTATGGCAGACGTTGCGGATGACACTATGATGAATCTATCGGTGCATTCCACACCGACATCCAAATTCGACAGAGGAACTGATAAAGTGAACCGCCTGCTTATTTCAACTCTTATGGACATACAATGTTCGTTAAAATTTCTCGTGGCGAAAGCCAGTAACTCTACAGGTTCCAGTGATGTACCTAGCCCAATCGGGGCATGTGAGGAATTACCGACAGCAATTCACTTGAGTAGTTCATCTTTTTCAGACCGACGAACAACTGTTAACCCAGAAACGGCTAACAGCATTGAAGGAATCAACAACACCAACTGTGCGGGGTTATTAAACCGCCATGACAATCCTTTTAACATGTACAAACGGAATTCGTTTTCGAATGATGACAACTATACAAACACACAGCGAGACCTTCTACTTAAACTTTTAAAAAGGTATAAATCTTTAGATTTAGAAAATTGCTATTTTATGAAATGTATAGAACTAGGAATAGTCCCCAAGGGCTTGCGTTTTTTCAAATGCCCAAATGGAGTGGGAGTGGACCATCCCATGTTTGACTCTTTGACTACTTTTTTTAACGAAGCGGGTCTTCGCTTCTTGCAGTTGCTTATAGATAACAACACAGAAAAAATGTCTTTGATACTTAATGACATTAAGGAAGTTGAGACTGGTCTCAAACAACGTATGTTAAGTAATGACTTTAACTCTTTATACTGTTTTTTTACCAAAGAGTTATTTGAGCATGCAAAAGTAGTAACCAACAGAAAACAGTCCAAAATGGAGAGGGACATTGCCTGCTATCGAAACAAAACAGCTTACAGTCAATTTGTACCTAATTTACGGAACCGCGATTTTCGTTTGCAAGGACATTCTTCTAATACACGGTACCGAACAGAAGCGGTTACAAACAAGCAGCCTATTTTATCGAGCATAGTTGCAGGTAACAATCATTCTAGCAACTATAATGTTGAATTTCCGCCGCTGGTATCAGGCTCGTCTTGTATTGACATTTTAAGAGATAAACAAGTGGACAGACAAGTTGACAGCAATGGCATTAAGGGTTCTACAACCGGGAACTCTGATTGTCGTTCTATCTCCAGTTTGGTTAATAACACTAAAAAGCAAACTGACTTAAATGAGTCCATTAATAGTCACAGGAACAAAAAGAAAGGTCAAGAAACAGACAATATAAAAAGTACTATTTTGACTAGGAGCCGTACTTTTTTGGGCTCAAATTCGTCGGGGGACGAATGTTAAATAATGATGTAGTTAACACTGATGGTTTTGGTATCATTAATTTGTCTAACCATTCTTTTAGTAAGTCTGAATTAGCAGTGCTCAGTTATGGTTTTAATTTTATTCATTATAAAAGGGCCAATTTTGGAAAAACCATAATTGATTTGAAAAAATACACCAGAAAATTAAATCTATCTTTTTTGATGCATGACATTCCTGTATCTAACAAATGTCTCTATAAACCTTCTTGTTATGTCCCTAGTCTTCACCATACTCTCAAAACTTTTGAAGATTTGTGTATTAAGGACATTGAAAGCTTATTTAAGTCAAAAATTTATTTCCATGACAACTTGACAGTTCAAGAAAGGATAGCCTTACGCAATTTAAAATCACTCACAGGGAAACTTAGGTTTATGAAAAGCGATAAGGGGTCCAACACAGTTATCATGGAACATGAACAATATAACGCCAATATGTTAGATATGTTAAATGATACTAATGAATACGAATCTGTACCTTATTATGAGATATTGAAAAGTTTTGGAGTAGTACATTCATATCTATATGATGCCTTAATGACTAGTGAGATTAATTTAAAATTATATAATTTTTGTTTGATTGATAAACCCAAAATTGGTGTTATTTTTGGAGTCCCAAAAACTCATAAAAATATTTCTAATCCACCCTTACGTCTCATTGTATCTTCCCCTCATTCTGTAACTTGAAGGAATTTCTTTAATTGTTGATGCCCTATTGGGACCATTGATTTGTGAGAACATCTTATATTCAGGATTCTTGGCACTTCTTGGAAAAAATTAATGTTTTCTCCAACAATGCTTCAACCGACACATTTGATGATTCCAAACACGTCATGTTCACTGTAGATGTTATTTCTCTTTATTCTTGTATCCCCCATGACGAAGGGGTTGAAGCTGTCCGTAGCTATTTAGTTACTAAGAATTTATTTAACAATTCTCTCATTAATGTTATATGTAGATTTATAGAAATTATTCTAGAGAACAATTTTTTCATGTTTGGTAAGGCATATTATAGACAAAAGCGTGGCATAGCCATGGGGTCATCGGCAGCACCTGCCTTTGCCAACCTTGTAATGGCATGGTGGGAACTAGAATTTATTCCAGTTTTAAAAGAACATTTCAATATTCTTTTTTTCTGTAGATTCATTGACGATTTGTTTTTTATTATAGAAGGAAATAGGGACATGGTTCAATTGTTTCTTAATAAAATTAATTCTCTTTCCGGGTACATTAAGTTTACACTAGGTGAAGTAGGACTTGCAGTCAACTTTTTAGATACCCATATATGGTGGGACAAGGATGAACATAAATTTCATAGCAAAATTCATAGAAAAGAGACCTTTACAAATGGTTATCTACACAACAACAGTGGACATCCTTCACATATGAAGAAAAACATCCCAAGAGGGCAGTTCATTCGAGCTTGTCGAATGACGACCAAACTTGAAGTATTGGTTTCTGAATTTCATTTCATTGCACATTTATTCCAACGAGGATATAATGAGGAATTGTTGTTTAAAAGCGGGTGAGAAGTTTATAACAAAGAGTGACTCATTATCCTGCTATATTGCATGACACCCATACAGTTTTTATTCATGGTAAAAACAAAATACAAGTAATGACATTATCTGCTCCTGACATGGTGTTGATAACTATAGGATCCAAAACATTATTCAGAACAACTGGAAGGTCATACAAGGAAATAGAGATATTTTTAAATTAGTTGGTAAAGATCCAAAATTTGTGTTTCAAGGCGAACACATTAAAAAATATATTAGAACAACATCATACTACAGACTCAGTTACCTTGAAAAACAAAACAGGAATGTTCCGTTGTCGCAATTGCCATATCTGTAGATATATATCTGAGGGTCCTTACATTAACATCGCTACTTCTGACAGAATTATTCAAGTCTCTGACTTCATTGACTGCAACACCGTTGGAGTGGTTTATATCAGCTTTGCTCCTCTTGCCCCGGATTCTATGTGGGAATGACATCTAGGTCTTTAGCTACTCGTATTAAGGAGCATTTATATGCTATTAAAGCTAAGGATCACAACAACGCTTTATATAAGCATTCTATTTCATGTGCTACATTTAACAAATTTTTATTTTCAGTACTAGAAAAATGTAAATCAGACAATAGGGCTGGGGATTTTAAGAACTACATTGAGCAAAGAGAATGTTTATGGCAGATTAGATTGAAGTCAGATGTCTTTCCTGGTCTTAATGAGAGTATAAATTTAAAATGTTTTCTAAAAAATGGAAAATTAACTATTAACAAAAATTATGGTATAGATTTAAGGGCTTATTTTAATGCTTGAGGTTTCATTTTTTTGCATATATTTGTGCAATTATGTCATTATTCAAATAGATTACTTAATTGATTTTTTAATTGAATAAGCTATTTAAACTGTTTTAGTGTCATGATTTTTTGTATTCTGATGAAGTTGTGACGAAAGCGGAAATTAAATCTATTTTACGATATTACCGGCTGCTGAATTGTGTTCTCTAGTTTCTGTCTGCCATACGATCTTTTAAATAGTTTTTCTGGCGTGTTGTTTGGTATATTAGTGGTCTCATATGTCAGATGACATAGTCTGTTGCTACAGTGTAGTAATGAACAGATATGCATAATCTCTAGTATTGTGGATTTGTACTGTTGATGTACTGAAATGCTACTCCCAACCTGTACCAGTGCCCAAGTGTGGCTACTGTCATTACATCTCTCATACAACTATGTAGGTACTTCTGGTATACCTCTGGGGCAGCAGTCTGTTGCTGGTGAGTATGGAGTTTTTTTTGTTCAGGTTTGCCAATACACTGGCCATGTTATGGCCATAACATTTGCCATGCACACTTTTAAAAAAAACTACCCATAATGCATGCTTTACCTGTTCACTTATTGTTGCTGTTAAATGCACTGCATCACAGTGGTCACCATGGTGGCATATCTGAAGGGTATGTAAGAGTCTTGCAGTATACCTAACAACCTGTCAGTTCAAGATGTGTGGACAGAGATGAACATAATGAGTGGGACAAATGGCTTCCTGGCTAAGAAGGGACTTGTCTGAACATTACCCTTATACAGTAACTACAACAGTGTATACACAGCACAAATGTTACAAGCGGCAACTATTTACAGATCTACACAATGCAGCATATCACAATACCACATTCCACACCTTTTACAACCTATAATGTGATCTACAGGCACATAAGCAATAGATATGTAATATGGAATCCTATGTTAGGGACAACTTGTAAATATGGGGAATACATACCTTAACAAACACTGAAACATATGTGTGCACACTCCAGATAACATATTGTGGAAGCAGCTTTTGAGGTACTGACAGCATGGCAGCATTCATTCACTCTTCTTGGAGTCATGCAACTTCCATCAAGTACAGGGTACCTCAATGTCACACCAAGTAATGGTCTGCTGTCGGCTAGAAGTATGTCGCATGACCTTTGCCCACTCTTACCTGCAACAGAGGCAGCACGTGGTATTTGCACACACATCTTACAAACCATGGAATGTATCCTATATCCAAAAGGTAGCACTCAGGAGTGGGAGGCATAGCATTGCCTCATCATTGCATATACCATGGCAAACAGTGCAGACAGTCATGTATGTGACTATAGCATTATGGGACAACATTAATGTACAAATAAACCGAGATGCCATCCAAGACAGATGACAACCTTTTGTACATGTGTTGGCAAATCTAGTCACAGAGGCTGCCCAGAAACATGCAGCAACACTGAGGGACTTGCATGAATGTCTAGTAAGTACTGACTGTGCAATACCTATGCCGACAATTGCCTGGACTCTCGTAAGTGTGGCCACTTATGTGTTAGGGTAATCAGAAGGAAGAGTTGTTCCACAGGAAACATCATCCAGGGCTCTCTACAGGTAGCATATGCATAACATCAAGTCTTCCAAAGGCATGTGTTGCAATGTGTAATGGTGTACCGAAGACCAAGGCAGTCAGAAGTATTAATAAAAGATACATGTGGTGTGCACAAGCAAACACTTCACTCCACCTCAGGCCCACCCATCCCCATCTGTACCTTGCTGGTGCCAGTGTACACCGATTAGGTTTGCTGTTAATTGGCAGAATTGGGTACTACACCAGTAGAACACGGTGTTCTGAATTTGGAACACTGCAAAATGACACTCATGTAACCAATGGGCCCATAGATTTAGTCAAGCATCTGCAAAAATACTGAGGATGGGGAGGGGTGTCATCCTGAATACAACAGTGAACTGAAGCATACATCCAAAGCTCATTAAGAATGCCTGTATCTGAACAGAGTCAAGGTCATGAATTGTGCCAGACATAACCCTTACTCCACAGCAATAGTGAAGGCACTGTGTGACCTCCAAGGGCTGTACACATCACGTTGACCTTGCAATTCAGCAGGAGTATGGAACATTTGTAGGCTGGAGTGGTCAACAAACCAAACCCTAGAGTAGAAGATGGGCCATCCCTAGTATACCTCTTCAGGAATAGTGACTGCTGTAGTTCACTTAACAGGTGCTGCAACAAACCATCATGTTAAGGGTGTGCACTTGCGCAACCCCCACATATTGTATGCATCTCAATCAGCATCTGCACAACTTACACACATTTGTTTGATACTGCATTTGATTTCACAGGTCATATGTCACTTATCAGGTGTGTGTAATGTTAACATATGCAGTATTGTGGCCCATTGCATATCATGGAAGAGGCTGGCATGTCCAATAAGGGTGTTAATACACTCCTCATAGCCACAGTGAGCTTTGAAGGTTGTCAGTGTAATTGGATTTATTGCTCATACATGCACTGCTGATGATGAGATCTGCAAATCAGAGGTCAGGCATTCACTATACGACAGCATCTGTTTTCATATCATCCCAGAATATGTGTCAGAAAAAACACACACATAGGGGTTGTGAGCAATAGAAACCCCAGAGACATAACTTTGTCACACACACATATACACATTCAGGAATGGTGTATACACTTGTGTGGTATGGTGCACAATACATGCCAAGGTGCTGAACAGGTGCACAGCAATACTGTGTACATGGGTGCAGTGTGTTCCAGGGGAAGGGGCATCACCTACTAACACAACTCATGCATCACAGAGATGTATAACGTTGATAACAGGGATTTAGTATAGCTGTAGTGCATGCTGTTGATTGCCATATATCATGCATGATGACTATTGGGTAATGAGAGGTCTGTGTAATATCTTTGTGCCACCTCACCTGTAAGTGTGTGTGTGTGTGTGTGTGTGTGTGTGTGTGTGTGTGTGTGTGTGTGTGTGTGTGTGTGTGTGTGTGTGTGTGTAAAGGTAAGCAATGATGTACAGGTCTTAAATTGCAATTTTTGATTTCCCTTCACAGGTGGCGAGGTGGGTCTGGGTCCCTCCTGCAGGCAAACTGATGTTAGTGTCCATACAGACTCTGACAATGATAATAGGTATGGTGAGGCACAGACAGGGTTGTCAGGGCCTGAAGGCTGTGCCATTGGTTGACATCCTACTTTTAGTACACCCCATCCCCCGCTACACAGTCCCACAATGCCTATACATACCCCATGATCCCCGAAGTGGCCATAGATGAGGGACAGTTGGTGGGTGCTGGCATGGGACGGGGACAGTGTGGTGACTAATGCAGGTGTGTCTGCACACACAGGGCCATAGCTAGATGACTGGCCGGTACCACACAGGTAAGATGTATAGGGGTGCTCTCATGGGAGATTTCGACTGCTGGCCTAGCCATACCCCTGGCAGAAGTAGCCTCAGCAGGTGTCACTGGAGACACATGTTTTGGGCCATCATGGAGGCACAGGCACGCATATGGAACATTATGCCAGACAGAGTCTGAGACTCGGGCAGACTTGCTAATCATTCTGCTGTGCTTGACAACCCAGCATTAAGTAATCTTGCAGATAGCCACCGTTATTTTGCAGCGGTCCTGGATAGATGATTGAGTGAGATGGTGGGAATCTTGAAGCTGTGCAATGTCTGTGTTAGAGCATATGGTGGGAGCAGGCCAACGAAGCCACATGGGCGTGGAGTCAGCAACACCAACAGGTGGAGCTCTCGTGGATGTGCAACAAAGGCACAGCCACTCGCCATAGTGCCGGGTACCAGCACCAGCACTGCTGTAGTGTGGTGCTGTCCCCCAGCATGTGCAGGCCTGGCGGTACCGGACTGGATCCACGGCAGCATCATCAG
>NC_056733.1:360408290-360436534 GCF_019279795.1 Protopterus annectens | reverse complement strand
ATATACACACACACACACACACACACACACACACACACACACACACACACACATATATATATATATATATATATATATATATATATATATATATATATAGATATATACATATAAAGAACAAAAACAGGTCTCTAACAGCTAAGGAGTCAGAAGTTAAAACCAACGGTAAAATGTAGAACAAAAACCTTCTGACTCTCCACGTTGCATAAACAATTTATTCGGAAAAGAAAAAGACAAACGGTAAGCGCTTTCGCGTATGCTAAGATACGCTTCTTCAGACAGTATATTGTTAAAAATAAACAGCATATTTATAGGGAGGCTTAGCCAAGAGGTGTGTATTTAATTGAATAATTAATCAGTTAGCTGATAATTTAATTAAAACAGATCATTCTCAATGAAAGGTTTTTTAAAACCACAGAACAGTATGCAAACCAAACCAGAAAAACTAAGTACTTAGAATCGGGTGAATCATATATATGTTTAAACACATTCTAAAACCATTTAGATATACATACATTTTTTCATATGTGACATTATATAACATTGTGTATAGTGTTTACTCATCTCTTTTTCTACCCTTTCAGGAATTGATATTTAATGTATAATAAATATTATTATTAAACAGTAATAATAGATGTGTATATACATAGAGACAAATGAATAAATAGATATCTTAAATATATATACAAAGTAATATAGAAATAAGATAAAATAGAATAAAATAGGCCAATATATTTTTTTATAATGTCAAGGAGATCTAGAATAACATTTCTATTCAAAACTGTAATACCAAAACATATACATCCTACCTATGAAAGTTAAATATTAAATATTTCATAAACTAACAAAAAACTAAAAATATCAAATCGTATATTTAATAGTGGATTATTGTTATTATCTATTCATTTATATAAGTTAATCAAATATCTACCTAAATCGATAAATATATGAAAAAATAAACAAATAAATAAATAAATAGATATAAAATAAATTGATATATATGTTATAAACTTGCTTAAAAAAACACATTTCAATGATGCTTTAACATGCTCAGTAATAGGAAATGCCATAGACCACTAGATGAAGTAAAAGTGTATGACTATAATATAGTACAAAGTATAAAAACATATATATATATATATATATATATATAATAAAACCCTTGTGATAAAAAATAAAATATATATAATCAGAATATATATAAACAATTATGCATCAAATTCTAAAGTCATCTTCGATTATTAAGAAAAGATCTTATTGTAATATAATTGTTCAAACCTGGGGGACAATGGCCTCTGAGTCTAAGGATCCATTTTAATTCATTCAGTTCAATCAAATTTATGTAGTCACCACCTCTAGCATTAGCTTCCACAGTTTGCAACACTCTAAATACAAAATTATGTAATGGATTAGATATTATATGTTTAGCTAGAGCGTTTAATTCGTTTTTCTTTTTAATATCGTACTGGTGATTATATATTCTATTTCTAAGTTTCCTTTTGGTAAGGCCTATGTAAAAGGCAGTGCAGCACTCACAAGTGGCCAAGTAAATTAGTCCCGAGCTATCACATGTAGCTTTAAATCTTGGTTTAAAAACATAATTAAATTCAGAGTGTATAAAATGTTGTGACTTAGTAATGAACCTACAATAATTACAATGTTGACAAGGGTAGGTTCCAAAGAAATTATTTGAATTCTGCAAATCATGTTTTATCTGAGATGGTCTATCACATAGTAAGGATTTCAAATTTCTATTGCTCCTATAGGTTATATGAAGAGTAACACCTACTATTTTCGCTGTAGATTCATCTGTTAATAGAACTTTCCAGTTATTAAGTAGTGTTTTCCTGATGTTCAAAAAATCATTAGTATAGGTCGTAATAAAGGATACTCGCTCCCTGTAATTATAGGTTTCACTTTTGAAACCAGAGGAACAATAATTATTTTTTATATTATCCAAAGCTAAATTCTCTTGTAGTAGGATATTGTTTCTGACTTCCATTATCAAATCATAGTCATAACCTCTTTCTAAGAACATGTCTACCATATTATCAGCTTCTCTTTTTAAATCATCTGTGTCAGTACATATTTTACATAGTCTAGTAAATTGACTTCTCAGTATTCCTTTAAAAGTATGACGCGGATGCATGCTGTCATATTTCAGGATTGTATTCCTCCAACATTTTTTCTTATAAAGGGTAGATACTAATCTGCCTTTCCTGATGTTTAAACTAACATCCAGGAAGTTTACAGATAAATAAGAAGTTTCTACTGAAAATCTAAGAAACGTGGTAGTAGTTTCTAAATATGTTTTGAAAGTAAAAAACTCCTCCACTGAGCCATCCCATACGATTAAAATATCATCCACAAAGCACCTATAGACTAAGACTTTGTGAAATAGAGTGTGTTGAAAAACATAGTTCAGTTCCCAATGATATACAACTAAATTAGCATATGTGTTTGCACAGGGGGTTCCCATAGCCACCCCACAGGTCTGTAGGTATAGGTCACCCCCAAATGCAAACACATTATTGCTAAGTACCAATTCCAATAATTGACAAACTAAAATCGTTGTATTCCCATTTACAGTGTGAGTGTGCTGTAGCAATTCATGTATAGCTTCAATCCCAACATCATCGGGAATTGAAGTAAAAAGACTTTGTACATCCATTGTGATAAGAAGATGTTTATCTTGTATAAAAACAAAATCTAATGAGTGTAAGTAGTCTATAAGCTGGTAGGTGTCTTTGAGGATCGTAGGGATGGCATCTACTAGAGGTCTTAAAGTTTTCTCCAGATAAATTGATATGTTCTCAGTAATCCATTTTGCTCCAGATACTATCGGGCGCATCGGTGGTGGTTTAATCCCCTTATGCATTTTTGGTAGCCCTTTAATAATAGGTACTACTGGGGTATCAATAGAAAAGAATTCATATAAGGTATTAGGTATCTGGTAGCACATAAGCATATCATAGAGATCTTCCTTGACAGTTTTAATTATTTGGCTAAGTTTAGCTTGATCAATTAAAAGATAAGTAGCATCAGCATTTAACATGTCATTCATTAAAACATTGTAATCAGAGGTATCACATATGGCTATGCCTCCCCCTTTGTCTACTGGCCTAAAAGTTAAGGAATAATCATAACTAAAATTCCGTAGCGACTTCATAGTGTCGCTTGACATATTAAAATAGGTACATTTCTTTTTTTCCATTATAAAAGTATGAATGATATGAATAGATAATAACAATAATCCACTATTAAATATATGATTTGATATTTTTAGTTTTTTGTTAGTTTATGAAATATTTAATATTTAACTTTCATAGGTAGGATGTATATGTTTTGGTATTACAGTTTTGAATAGAAATGTTATTCTAGATCTCCTTGACATTATAAAAAAATATATTGGCCTATTTTATTCTATTTTATCTTATTTCTATATTACTTTGTATATATATTTAAGATATCTATTTATTCATTTGTCTCTATGTATATACACATCTATTATTACTGTTTAATAATAATATTTATTATACATTAAATATCAATTCCTGAAAGGGTAGAAAAAGAGATGAGTAAACACTATACACGATGTTATATAATGTCACATATGAAAAAATGTATGTATATCTAAATGGTTTTAGAATGTGTTTAAAAATATATATGATTCACCCGATTCTAAGTACTTAGTTTTTCTGGTTTGGTTTGCATACTGTTCTGTGGTTTTAAAAAACCTTTCATTGAGAATGATCTGTTTTAATTAAATTATCAGCTAACTGATTAATTATTCAATTAAATACACACCTCTTGGCTAAGCCTCCCTATAAATATGCTGTTTGTTTTTAATAATATACTGTCTGAAGAAGCGTATCTTAGCATACGCAAAAGCGCTTACCGTTTGTTTTTTTCTTTTCCGAATAAATTGTTTATGCAACGTGGAGAGTCAGAAGTTTTTTGTTCTACAGATATATACATATACACACATATGCCATGCACATCAATCAAGTAGCCTGGATTGATCATCATGTTACATACAGGTATAGCAGTGCACCTTCTAACACCTTGAGCAGACATTGCAGTGTCAGGACAGTGTGTTTGATTACCCTCTTAGATTGTTGATATATCATAATAGTTGCACAAGTTTGTGTGTACAGAACCATCTATGATCAGTCAGAATCACATATGTTATGTCAGAGACATAGGATTACTGGTGATATTATTTTGATATTGTCCATGATTGTGCATGCTTCTGTTTACTGTTGTCCATGAGCCTGTAACTGTGTCCCACTTGCTGGAGACCTCTGCTGATATTACAGTCATATTCAGGCAAATAAGTTTGCACACCTTCACAGTATGCACTTAACCCGGATTGTGTATAACATCCCTGATAGATGTCCTCTCCATTGTTCATGTAAGGATGCTTATAGCACAAAGACATCTTCTCCATTGTTATGTCACCTTGTCTGACATTCACATAATATACATGTTTTCTGTGAAGTCTGTACTGTACCATGTCAATATGTGATTAGTGCTCCTGCTTCAACTGTCTTTCATTTACATGCCCTTATCTGCTGTACATTATGATATTTCACCTCTTCTCTTTCCCCTGTGTTCATTCTTACAATTCACCTGTGTCTCTTTCCCTGTGTTCATTCTTACAATTCACCTGTGTGTCCCTATTTAATACACAAACTTCCACTGGCTGTTTATTTTAAATGGCAGTCCATGTATCCTTACAGATAATTTACATAACTTTTGTACAGAATTCTTGAAATCAGATTCCACAATACTCTGCACTGTATACACTGTCCTGTAATGTGTTTGGACCATATACATTGCTATATGATAAACCCTGGTAGTCATTGTGGCATTCTGCACAATCCCACTAACCTAGTTTGCTTGTAGGTAAACAGGTTTGCTATCCATGTTGCACTACAAACAACAATTGTTTACATTTAAATGCGGTGTGCATCATGATTAAATAATTAGCACTGCTGCTCACTGTACAAACACGTAAACTCTGTGTAGGCTTTATGCAAAGCCAACATAGAGTTATTGAATTCTACCATATGTCAAGTATGAGGAAAAGAAGAAGAGACCATTTTGAATCATGTTCTCCTTAAGACAATATGTAAAGCATATAATGACAGCTGGAATTTCTGTTGCAGTATTTTGCTGTGCAGTTTATGTGCAGGTGGTAAATAATTCGGTATGACCCATGAATTATAAGGCAGTTTGAAAACTGATCTTAACTTTCTGTGAAAACAAAATAAAATATAAATTATACACCTGTATAGCTTTTACCTCCTTTGATGGAATAAAAGCTTGTATCTGTTTTCTCAAAATAATTCTGCCATCTGATCTGTGTGGCATAGCAAAGTGGTGAGAAACCAGTAATTTACTTTTCATCTGCATTGAAGTGGAAATGGCCACCTTTGGCATCTAAATTTTCAATTTTATTCTGTATTTAACAACATTAGAGTGGCACAACAGCACTCAATACTCAGCCTGATTCAGATAAATGAACATAAAAAGCAAAGTTAACTTTTCAAAGAAAAGTATGGAGCCAATTTTTGCAATTTCAGTGTACTATTTCACAAGTAATTGGCTGTACTGTTAAAGAAAAAAAAAGCTTTATCTTTTATAACCCTGTGGTGATATTTCTTCAATAGGATCTCTTTTTATTCCATGCATATGTTCTTACCAGGTTTATTTTCTTTTAACTCAGTGTAACTGAAAGAAATAGGTGATCTGCTATTTCACATTTCCTGACTTTACACTCAGCAGACTCGTGTTGAGCCTGTTGACCTGTTGTGTAATTAATGCAAAAGTGAACACAATGAGAGAATATTTTCATGGCTTTTGTGGTGATGCTGACCCATTGGTTTTCCTGTTAGGTTTGTACACAGGTGATTTTCCTTAACAGTGAGGTTATTTCTCCTGTGTCTTGTTCCCTGATCTTGTAAAATATGTTCACTAAAATACCAGGAAACTAGTATTGTAACCCAGCCCTGAGTGAACTGCAATAGACTGGCAACTTTTTTAAGCAATGCAAACATTAAACAGTTACTGCAAACTGTTATGTGGCTATTTGTCACCTTTGCAACCAAGATGTTATTCCTCCTTGCTACCATTGTGAGTAAAGTGTTTTTTTTTTTTTTGCCTAGAGAGAGAGAGAGAGTGAGAGAGAGAGAGAGAGAGAGAGAGAGAGCAAAACGTATGTGATTGCAGTTCAGGCCTGTAAAACTGTATGGGGGGGGGGGTTCTGTCCTGCCTGATTACCCATGGTTAACCTTATGAAATGCAGTGGTTGTATGCAGCTTGGTCTTGCGCATTGTCATTGTCAGGTACCAGAAACTATACTAAATAAGTGAATTAATGTGTAAGTGTAGTAGATGAAACAGTGACCTTTATCAAGCAATGTCACTACTCTCCATACCTAAAATATTTCAACAATATATTACCAGTAGTTTAGAAGCTACTCCCAAGGGATTCTCAATAACCAGTAGTATTATCAAACTACTTCTATTCTGATATTAGTTTTACCTTCTTCAAACTATTGGTTTCATTCTAGCTTTCTGTCAATCTTCGCAGAATCCCGGTAATCAGTGATGCACAAAATGGTGACACTGAGAAAATTTCAATTAGTTTTATTCAAGTTATATCTTGACTTCTCTGCATACAGTTCCATGAACTACATTATTATGAACAGGTGCAATTAAGTAATTTCATACCCCCATGAATAAACAGCAACAGACTCATGAATGCATATTTGGACTGCCTATGTACAAGCTTTAAGAAGCAGTTGAGTACAAGTGCAGCCTACCTGTTGTCTGAACTTTTAAGTCACATTTCAGCAGGTGCAGTTCAGTTCACACACTAGACATCCTACACATATTGTAGGCGACATTCATTGCTGAACTCTGGTAAGAGAATGACCTCTTCTGTGAAAGCTCAAGACAGGGTCCCAAGCAGGGGTGAGAAAGAAACCAATATTTTTCTCTAACTGTACTGCAGGACCTAACGGGTAGACCAGAGTGTGTTGGTGGTGGTCCATTCAAAAAGACATCTGGACAGCTTTTGGGAAAGAAATATTAGAATTAACTGGCATCTCAAGAACAGGGGAGCAGTATAGGGACCAGTTTGATAACCTGCAATGATACTCACAGTGGCTTGTTCTCAGGGTGGCAGAATTTCAGGAGAGGATGTTTCAGGAGAGGATGCCAGAGTGAGTAAAACAAATTAATTGTTAATGCAATATATAAAATGTATAAATATTTCCTAGGTATAGGTAGACAGACACTATGCAGGTCATGGCAAAATTGAAATTTTTGCAAATTTATTTTACAGCCATTCATTATTTACTTTTTATAACCAGCTGCAATATTACATATAGCATAGTTATACCTGTATACTGCTGCTGCCACTGCAACTTTTGAATTTTGCACATTTTATCAAGTAAGCAGTCAGCGAGGTATATAGCTAAGGATAAATGTATGTACAGCATTAACAGTGCAAATTCCAACCATTTTATAGAAGTTTGCATTTATTGATAATGTACTGGGAATTTCCCAAGACTTCAAAACTTCTACAACAGATACTAACAACAGCAATATGTACATTGGAGTGGGGAAGGGAGTCAGAGAACTATTGAACTATTTATTGTTCAAGAATGTTGCTGCTGTAACTGTGCACTTTGTCCATTTCAGCAAGGCAACATTCCGATAGGTATGACTCTGGCTAAAGTCAGTGGGCAGCATTACTAATAACATAACATTCAAATATTATAAGCAAATGGTTACTTATTGATAATGCTGCCCATTAATTTCCACCATTGCTTTCCAGCAATTGGAACAGAAGATTAAGACTGTGCACTGTAGTTATTGTTGTACAGGATTTGATTCACTTGGCTCTCATTTGCCTACTGTGAGACCTTAAGCAAGCCACTTAAGCAGACATTGCTCCTGGGATGCCCATGAAAAGGGAGTGTGTGTGCAGTGAACCTACCTGGTTAAAAATGGGTATTATTACTGTAATATAATAATTTGCCAAGAACAGACTGAGTAGGTTAAGGTTGGCAGATTAAGATATCTTCAGTACAAATCCAGGTGCCCCCTGGTAGGGTGAGCTTTAATGATTGAGAGTGATTGAGAGTGGTTAAGTTGTTTACTTTGCAGACATAAGATGCAATGTTTGAATCTCACCATTGGTCACTTTCTGGTTACTGGCATCTGCAGATTGATTTGCCTAGCATTTACAAATGATGTGAAAGTCACTTTAATGTGTCCTTGCATTTAACCAGTCAAAGCCATGTGGGATATGCCCATTTAATCTCTTCAGCTCAGAAGTTTAGTAAATTGAGGGAATATCCAATTTAGGAGAAGGCCATGTAGATTTCCATTGCCAGTAACTATATAAATGACATTTCTTCTTGGCTGACAGGAGATCCTGAAGTGTGCTGAAATGATAATTGCCTCACATTTTATAAACCTTGGTTATCTCCTATATATATTCATCTCTTCTCAGAAGACCTTCTATGGTTATTGGTTATCTCTAGTATTTATTCATTTCTTCTTAAAAAAACACTTTTTAGCTTTGTTTGTGAAAGATTTAAGGAAACATGGTCTGCATAATTTTGTTTTGATCTTAACAGTTCCCCTATGACATATAAAGTTCTTATTAATATGGACTACCATTTTAGCTAAAATAAACTCATTGCTACAGAAATGCTCTTACTTTTTGCCTTCATACCATTAGTGTTTCTTGATATGAAGAATGTTTCAAAAATCTTACAGCCTCTGAAAAGCATTATGTACTATGAATTCATACTGTTCAGTAAACCAAAACTGAACTCATTAAAACCTATCCATCAAGCTCAGAAGTTTGACTAGGTAACCCCCAGAAATATTATGGTGTGGGGAGGCATCCCCACAATCTATACAATATTCTAGACCTCCTGTTTCCTGCAAGATAGTGTAACTAACTCTGAGGTTAGAAAATGTCTGGGTACATTATATTAGATGGGGTCAGCTGCCCAAGAGAGCCCGCAGGATTTTTTGCAGGGGGGGGGTGCAAACCCAAGCCCCGCCCACACCTCCACACCCCCTTTGCTGCCCTGCCCACTCAGCCCCATCCCCGACCCTGCCCACACAGCCATTCCAGTGTCCCAATACTTGGCTATTTTTCCCCATTTGTCATAGACACTGTTCAAATCTCTCAGTATGCATACTGTTTTATGCTTTACTTCTACAATGATTACAGATATTTGGATTTCATTTACAACTTTTACTTCAAATTTTATAGCACAAACACTGATAGACATTTACTAAACCTAAACAAAGCAATAGTCTTACAATGAAATGAGACTTAGTATTAAAACTTCTCTACCTTTGAAACCCACACTCACCAAAACAACATTGAAACCCGCATTCAAAGAAAATGCATCTGGCCAGTGGCAGGGTAAGTTTACCTTTGGGCTGTTTTCAAATCAGACTCCTTGCACACATTTTTAGAACCATGCAAAAGTTATTTGATTCACCTTCCTGACTGTATTAATTATCCTATATAATAATTAAATTATATCCCTTGTATAATACAGCACCACTTGTTAGAGTGTGTTTTAAATTTATAGTTCTGAACATTTTTCCTTTAAGCAATGAAACAAATCATATGAACCAATAATGACAACCTGCCCAGTTCAGAACATTTCAACCATAAAGGGCCACTCTACTCAAACTTCTGTCATACAATCCACCAATATCAATCAATATGCAGAATCTTTGCAGAAGTAAAACTCATCTGAATAATTCCACATTAAAGAGATCTAAACCAGTGAAGAGGTTGTTGCTAGAAAATAACTTTATATTTCAGTGTTTCATCTACAAATTCACTGCCTGCTGCCCTTGAAAAATAAATTGCCTATGTTATATTAAAAAAATGGTAAGCTGATATATTGCAATAGGGAATGGGTGGCAAGCTGAAAAACAAGTTAATAGTTATTAGGCATCTCATCCAAAGGAGGACATACACCCCCTTAAAATACAAATCTACATGTTGTGGGAGTAGAACCTACAGCCCTCTGTATCAAGATGCAAGTATGCTACCTGCTGTGCTGCTTTAAAAATTCTATACCACAATAGTGATACCATTACCATTTGCTAAACAAAACATATGCACATTTTAAGGAGGCTTAGCATGAACAGCAGTAAAACTCTATTCCCTTGAAGCTCACAATTCCTTGAAAATGCACTTGAAAATAAATTCCACCTGCTAACTCTAGGGAATTTCACTCTCTTTAACACACACCTCAACCTCTAAGTGCAAGAAATATGGACAAAGCCCAAAGTAAATAGGAGCAGATTATAAATATTGCCCTCATGAACTTAGAACATTGCTAGAATAACAGGATTTATGTTAGTATGCATTTTTCTAAAGGATATGACATCTAAAACTCAAATGTCTGTCATTATTTAGCAACTTCAATGCTTTTTATGAGGAATATGGGGCAAAATCTGGACATTCTCCAAAAACCTGGACAGCTGAGGGATATGCTTCCTCCTTCTTATACATACATACAGACACACGTACAAACCATACCTCTCAATCTGTTAACCCAAGAAATCTGGACAAAGCCTGTTATAATGTTGGGGATAAAGGCCCAAAACTAGGGACACATTAGAAAGTTGATAGAATAAAAGGATTTATGTTAGGATTCATTTTTCTGAATAATATGAAGTCTGAAACTGAAATGCACTTCATTATTTATTAACAACTATATTCATATATAGTTGGTTGTCTCAGTACTCACCGTGGCTTGCATTTTCTCCTCTCTTGAAAGGCCCACTCTGCTTAACTTGTGTATTATTTCCTCAGTCACTTCACCGTGGGTTGCAAAGCAGCTTCATTACTAGTTGGTTTGTTGATGATGATTGTATCCGAGAAGAGTTTGAGGTTTTTGTTCCCATTGTTGTGAGAGATGCACAGTCTGTATCAAATGTCAGTGAATGCATAAAGTGTGATCTAGACCTGGAAAATTTACTCAGACAGGCTATGACGGCTGCTCCATAATGGCAAGCATCCAGAATGGTGGTCAGGCAAAGATTCATGAAAAGTATCCAAAAACAGCCTTTATCCACTGCACGTCTCACAGACTAAACCTTGTAGTCAATGATCTGAATGATGTTCCTGAAATAAGTAGTGCTGTTGGTGTTATCAAGAAGATTATTATTTTTTTTTGTGACAGTCCAAAATGATGAGCATTGGTACCAAATATACCACTTCTGTGTGAGACATGATGGACTGAGTAATATAAAACAATTTGTGTGTTTAGTCAGAACTTTGAGAAAATATTTGACTGGCAGATCTTCAGAAGAGCACTGCTGATGAAACCAGACAAAATGCACATATGTTACTCAGCGCTTCCTCTTCGTGTACGTTTCTTATTTTTCTCTTCATTATTGCAAATTACTCATCAGTTCTTGAGCCTGTTGCCCAGATGTTTCAGTCTGTTCAACTTGATATAGTAGAGGCTCAACAACACATCAACAGACTCATTGAAATATTCAAGGTGCATGCTGAAGAACACTTTAAGAATGACATTCTCAGTAAGGCAAGATCACTAGCAGATAAATTTAGTATTGAGTTAGTGTTGCCAAGGATTTGCAATCGACACACCAAGCAAACACAGTAGGCGTGGATTTTGAGAGTTATTACAGAACAAGTATTTATATTCCCTATCCTGACTCATTAGTTTCTTCACTGACATCTTGCTTTTCCACCATTAACACTGCTCAGTTCAACTTATTTTATCTGCATCTTAAAATGATGTAAAACCTACAATGTGAAGAATTCTGAAAACGAATTGCCGTCAGTAATGAACTATATCATATTGCTACTATATCTGAATGATCGCTTCTTGTCTGATGCATTGACTTTGAAGTTATAACACAACCTAAAGAATCCAATGGGCTACTACTAACTTTGTAGTCAATATCTTGCAGATCTTCTATCAATGATGTTACTGAACAAAAACAAACAAAAAAAGTGTCAGGTATGGGATTAAAAAAAAAACATTTTCTGATGTGTTTCAGCTACAGTAATGATTAACATGTGCATCATGCCAACCTGGACAACAACAAAAAATAAATACATAAAACTAGCTGATTTTTTATTTTGTACATGTTTATGCAAAGAAAACTTAATACTGCAGTAAGCACCATTATACCTCTCAACTGAACAGATTTTTGCAGAATGTCCAGATTTTTGCCTCATATTTTTTGTGTTTTTCCTAAAATCTGTACTTTTCTGGCAAATAGCTGAGGATTGAAGTCATTAAATAATGATAAACATTTGAGTTGAAGAGTCCACATCCTTCAGAAATTTCATGCTAATGCAAAACCTATTATTCTATCAACTTTCTAAGTTTGTAAGAGCAATATTTAAAATCTGTCCCTACTTGTTCCCCCATCATTTTAGGCTTTGTCCAGATTTTTTGCTCTAAGAGGTTGAGACTGAGGTATGAATTACGGATAGGAATATATGTTTTATGCACAGTCTTCACAGTTTCCCTTAAAATGTCAGTGAACCTCACTGAACTTGTTTATATTCTCCTGCTTTGACAATCTGGCTAGTGTTTTTAATTTTTCCTTTCTTGTCTTATCTTTAGTACATCTTCAACATTATCTCTACTAAACTTACTGTATGAACAATCATATGTTACTACCTACTATACTTTTAATTGTATGTCTAAACCATTATGCTTATGTAAATATCTTATGCAATCATATATCTGCTATATTTTATAACTGTGTAAACCACAATGCTGACGTAAATAGCTTATGTATAGTATGTTAGCAATTGTTCTGGAGCTTTTCTCCCTGGGCCTCTGCTGAAAATGGACAGCTTTGCCCAGTTGGACCTTCCCGGTAAACAAATGTAAAATAAAAATAATAAAATCTGACCTTTATGTGTTTTCAAAAAAAAGAAAAGTACATCATGTAATAGAAACAAAACAATGGCTCTCTGTGAATTTACTATACTATTCTGTAACTGAATGCACATTACTTAATGTTAACTGATAAAACAATTAAATAAAAATACAGTACGACAGGGGAAAAAGATAATGCTTTATGATTTGTAAACTGGTCATAACTTGTCACAATCCTTGAAGTGTATAAAACACCTCTTTCTAACCTCTAGAGTCTGGAAAACAGCTTTTCTTGATAAGCAGCAATAAAGACTCCAGCATATAATAAAAATGCATACACACCAGAACATAACAGTTAAACATACTGTGCATGTCTCTCTGCATATCTGTAAATTAGTAAGCCATGTCTTTTTAAACCTGTAGTAAATGTTATGTTCTCCATGATAACGTTATATATGTAGTTCTTTGCATACTCTCACCTTAGTAAACATCCTGTAGTGACAAGAACACTGTCTGTTTGGGAGTTACTTTGCAATATGCTTAAATCAAAACTACTTGCAGAAGACAATGTTAATCCATCCTGAATGCGACCAATACAACACTTAATTAAAATATCTATTAATCTACTAAGAAAACAGACTTCTGCCTCAAAGTAAGAAGTAATTAAAAACAGTTAATAACAACAACAACAACTCCCCCTCTTTGGTCTGAAGTCCTGTGATTTGTAATGCTAGCCACTCTCCAAAAAAATATTTGTTTGGGACTTCCTTATCAATTAAGGTAGATCACCAGCAAAAATCAGCACTCCTTGAAGATGTGACAACAATGCAAACAGCACAACATAATTCTCCTGATAAGTACTGCAAAATATTTAATTTGTCATTGCCTATTTAACCAACTGCATATGGGCAGAAGCTGGAACACAGAGGTGAAGCAATCAATACCTTTATTTAGCCAAGATGGGTTTTACAATGCACCTACTGGAGCTTCACCTTCAACAGGGTCAGGCAACAACTACTAAATAAACAAAACCCTATGTTTAATAAAATAAACAGATCTAACATCACCACATTTCATATTTTGAAAGTTTACTATTACAAATACTAACCCATCTCTAAACTTGAGTGCAGCATGGTATTCTAAGAAAATAAAATCTAAAATATATTTATTCAGAAAGAGCTGGTTCAAGCATCCTTGTCACATATTCAGCTACAACTCAGTAACAAAACCATGTGGCACATCTGGAGATATGCACTGGCACTACTAGTGCTGTGAATGCAACCTAAACCATAGTTTTCAAAATGCATTTTATGCACTTTGATGCATGCCATCATTATGTTTCAGTACATGCTTGCACTTATACTTCTTACATTCTTGCTGTGATGTTCATTCAGCATGGGAGCGTAGTGGTTAATCACATTAGTAAATCAATTATGACATCATTCCATACCGTGACCAATTTAAAACGCATTTAATATTTACATTTTCATTCAACCCTGGAAATATGTCAGCTGTTAATTGCAGCTGCCATCTTAGTTCTTTGACTTCTAATAAATTATTATTATCGCAAATAGAATATGGCACTTGTTCAAGAACTAAAAATGTAAATTTTTAAAATCTGAGCAAAGCAACCTATGCTTAGCTAAAGCAATTTTATTACCGTTATGCTTTATTGCTAAAACATGTTCTACAATTCTGTTTGCTAAGGATTTCATGGTTTTACCCACATAATAACTCAAACATGGCATACACAGCTAAATATACATTACTTGAATTGCAATCAAACCTGTTATTTACTATTATTAAAAAATCTAAATGCTCTACTTTAAATTGTTTGCATACTCAAATATATTTACACTTTCAACATTTACCACAATTATATATACCCTTTTCTACTCCTTTTATTACATTCTGTTTAATTTCTCCTTTTTCAAAAAAAAAAACTTTTTTAAACACTTACCCCCGGATTCATGAAGCTTGGCGCAAGGCCGGCGTAAGGCTTGCGCCGGCCATGCAACGTATAACTGGCATAGCAGCACCACATGCATAGTAATGAGTGTGCGCTGCAACCACAACCACGTGCATCGGGCACGTGCGCGAGTCCAGGGAGCCCAAGTAGGATGTGCCCGTAGGCGTGGCCAAGCCGGCAGGCAATGAGCAACCTAAAGTGCTGACTCTCACATGCCACCTGCAATAGTAACCGCACCAACCAGTGTCCGTGGATAATGAAACGTATGCAGAGTATGCAACATAGTACCCATCCACACAAAATGGAGAACCAAACATAAATCCACGAAGTACAAAATGTTCCCGTCCACGGAACAAAGGATACTCGGAATACCGTGTCCGTCACACAATGCACTGTCAGCAGGCATACCCAGTGGAGGTGTACTGCATCATGTCAGAGCGCCGCAACTACACATGACTAGCCCCATGGGAATGGTCACCAGCAGTCCCACAGTGGTAGTGAGAGTACACAGCTGGGCAGTCGTGGCCATATAACAACCAGAAAGAAACTAGATATCCCAAACACAGACAAACATGTGTATAGTAAAATGTGCTAGACACAGCAACGTAACCATCACATACACATAGGATGGCGTATGCCGAATCGGAATATCCAGAAGCAGAACCCATGCATGCAAATGTAATACACAACAACCCCGTCATAGCACGTAACCCGCACCCATGTCCGAATGTCCACCCAATCCAGCTAGCAGCCTTGCGCAGCTGCACACCTACACACAGCGGGTATACCCCATATGTAATAGGAAGTATTGTCCTAGGCAGTGATACGCGTGCAAATATGTACCCCACATGTCAACATCCCATCCCTGGTACTGATATCCAAATGGCTGCATGTGAATGTGTCGGCAGAATGTGTACATCCCGCGTGTGGTTACGGACCTGTTGAAACCCCATAGGTGTTCACACGCCATGGTGTCCATAACTGTACACATCTGGACAAAGCAGTATGTGCAGCCACTGTACCGATGATTAGCTATGCAGACATGTCAAACACAATACACAGGGTGGAACAGCCGTCCACCAAGCAGGTCACCCCAGCAGGGTTGTCACATGCACAGATTGTCAAGGTGGGACATCACTCGTAGATACGTGTGGTTCCGTATGGCAAAACACCCACGGCCAATGCAAAGGATAGAATAACACGTATATGCCCGGATGAATGGTTATGTCATAGCATGCGAATAGCTTAAGCTATCTAACATAATAGTCATGCGTACCAGATACAAAATGTCTGTAACACACAAGTAGTAATGCAGGAAGACATACACAACTGTGTTAATATCACAGGACATATGGCACGTGTCAAGTGTTGACGCAAGACACAAATGTCCATAATGGGGCCCCCTGCAAAGAGGAACACGTGCCAACCCCACCCCCCACTGACGTATCGGCAGTATAAATACAACCCAAACACACACCAACACCACCGTCCAACCCATGATAGCAACGAAGGCCGGACAAAGACCAACACGATGCGTGCACAAATAGGGACACATGTAATCAGTGCTCTGACAACCTTCCACAGGCCACCGAATAATAGTATGTACATACGCATGTAATGCTGCGAAGGATGTGTGGTAGTCCCCAGTATCACAGAGGTAGGTACACAGATACACTGTAACTAACCGTCACATATGTGCGCTGTACACAGCATACCTGCAGGTAATACATAGTTCAGTCATGTGCCACATAAATATCCACATATGAATGAGGACAGGGGATAGACAAGTGTGAATGGGAAAAACGCAGAACATGGCATATGTATGATAACTGGCACCACCCACAGCATTGTATGCCAATAGCAGAAGCTATTGTTGGTTGTCCAAACACTCGTGTCTGTACACACGGAATGAATATCATAGCAATAACCCACGCCTGGGTGTGGGTAATGTTGGATATACCCACGGTAGACATGGTGCAGTCCCGAGGGCGATGCCCGAGGGACCAAACAAAGGCAACCGTGGGTAAATACAGCAGTACCCACACCCAGACATGGGTTATTGCTATTATGCCATATCATCTAGGAAAATAAACTATTAATCCCCAGACATAATGGCACAGCATAATGCCTGTCTGCTGCCCATCCGCAGATGTCTGGCATCCGTGGTGGTGCTGACGTACTGCGCGAGATATCCGTTTCTAATGTCGAAACTGTCTCGCTATGTAAAACCCAGTCAACATAGCAAATCAATACAAAACAGCAACGGAGAGCTCGATGTCCCCGTTGCTGTGTTGTACAACCTGTCCCGCTATGTTAAATGTGTGTAGCAGAGCGAGACTGCCCCAAAGTAAGCAACGGACATCTCTGTGGCTCAGTTAAAGCTGTCACACTATGTTAAACCCATGTAACATAGCGAGACAGGTTATAAATACCGAGGTATACTAATGGAAATAGGTCCAGGCAACTGGACCGTGTGCCATTACTATAACCCGATCTACAACGGGCACGCTGGCCAATCAGCGTGCACAGTTAGGAATAATCGGGGGGGTTATGGTATAATAGACATGGACAAACCATGCCCATGTGCCTCGTCTGACATTCGTACACGGTCAGGGCAGTTCTGTACACTAGGCGGACAAGACCAAACCCAGAGCACCACAGGAACACCCTGACAATCAAAGACCTGTATGCGTTGGGGCTATAAGCCCTTGTGATCTGAATATCCCTGCGGTCACCCCATATGCATCCTGGGTCAAGAGCAGTAGGGAATAGGGAATGTGTAACATGTAGTACCGCACTTTTCCCAGCAGGAGAATGGATGCCTGTGACGTAAGTGAGTGCAGGGGGGGAATATGTTAATGTAGCTATGTACCATGGGTATGCATATAAATGAGACAGAACAGCAAACGTGTAGTGGTCACATCAACTGGCCAACATGAATGCAGTCCCGTTTGAATTACGACTATAGAACATATAAATGTGAACGTGTAAGTAATGCGTCTGTGCCGCAAAGACAGTTACATGTGTAAAGGTGAAAGTGTGTTCCGCACACGTCCATTAACCGGATCAGAGATATGTTACTGGAACAGTCACAACTAATACAGGCCACGTAAGCACACAGACTCAGTAAACATATGTAACCCAGAATACGGATATGCATGTGCGCCTGCGCGTAACCCACAATTAGGAAATGCAAGTGCACCTGTGCGTGTGTGATCCGCTCACAGCAGGGTAACTTAATGCTGTGTCCTCCACGTTAGTTATACATGTCTCAAAACTGTCAGCCTCTGAAAGTATGGAACCGGACAATGCCATGCAAAGTACCCGTACAAATAGTGAGAAACACATGATATGTGATAAGACAAACATAGAATGTGGATAGAATAACGGGTGTGTTAGTAGCAGGGATTGACGAAGGGTATGCATCTGTAACCCGACCTTCTTGTCAGAAGGTGCCACCGTACGTTTATGTAAGTTTTATGTTGGTTTACATTTGTTGACCAGGCTAGGCTAGCTGGATATATGTCCAGTGTCAGTAGAGGCCCGGGGAGAAATGCTCCACACACAATAATAGCACAACATACCAAAGTAGTCATATATGTAAACAAAATTGAACAACAATAGAAAGTGTCCAAAAGGACTGGTTACATAAAGATTCCAGAAGACAAAGAAAAATACATAGTCAGTGGAAGCACGTCATAATTATAGAATCAAGTCTCTATAGAATCAAGTAAGTCTCACATGAAATGCCAGCAAATTGCCAGATAGACACAGGTCAATGTAACACACACCTAAGATAAAGGGCCAACAATCTGTACACTCTGCCAGAACCTGTACAGTGGAAAGGTATGGTATGGTTATAGATGTGTGTACACAGGTAATCCACAGACAGTAACAAAGCAAGGTATGAAATGAGGGGTTCACATGTATACATGTACACACAACAGACCTACGTCCTGTATATATGACACATGGATATAAATATGCCAAGTAATAGATAATATGGGTAGTCAAACAGACATCCACGAATGGGGAACATACAGCAGCAGTCAAAACCACTAGCCAGAAGGTGACAGTCCAGCAAGTTCTACACTTTACACATGCACACTGGTGTCCATTGTAGGACTCCAAAAATTGCTCCATTCACAACACCAGCTGCGATTGACGCTAAAGAAGTGACAGCCGCAACTATGGAACAGCTATACATGCACTAAAAGCGAGTTCAAGGTTGATGGCACATGTGTCCATGAAATGCAGGACATATGAACAGATATCCCCAGAGTGGCAAGTCCATAGAAGTGCGTCCACATCCCAGTACCGCACACATTAACCATGTGTAATGTGTACCGTCGAGGGTTGCAGGCATGGGAACCTGGGTATGCAGAAATGGGCCTAGGTGTTATTTGGCAGATAATCCGTAGGCCCACCCCGTGGGAGGGATGTGGGTATAGTACATGCCTTAATCCCCACTAATGGTGCAAAGCATCCACCGGATAATGCAGAAAGCAGGTGTGAAATATGTACAGCCCTATATCAGTGTCCTGTAGGCAATTCCCATGGATGGACATGCGTACGACCAAGATGACACCCATAACTGGTAATCTGTCAGAATAACACAGCTGCAGTAAGGCATAGCACAGGAAATACAGATAGGGACTACATTAGAAATACCCCATAAAAAGTCAGACCGTTGTGCGAATACTGGCGTAGCCATGAATATGGATGTTATGAGTGTCACTAATCATGCAATGGAAATAGCGCTCCCTATCACCCACCGCACAGTCCGGAATGCCTAGGCAGCAATCAGCTAGGAAGGCACAGCACTATGCAAAACGTAACAAGGGCAATGGCCGAACGTCAGGGTGTGTACACATAATGACAACAGGTCAAGGGTATGAAGGAGCTACCTGTCCAGAATACATGTACTGAACTGGTGATACTAGGCAGACAGGTGGGAAGACAGACAGCAGGACAAATGTGCAAACATGTATATGTCCTACCCCGGTAATTGTGAATGACAACGTATGCCCCGCGAAGGTCAATGTGGAAGGTAATCAGACACAAAGGTGAAGTGTCCCCCAGGGTGCCATGAAGTGTCAACATAACAATTACCGGGCCCCCATAGTCGTACGTGAGCCCCGCCACTGACGGAAAGCGTAAATATGACGCACACATATGGTACAGGAAAGAACAATTAGTGTGGATAAGCAGATATAGACCTGTGTGAGGAATACAACTGTCTGCGTGGGTGTGTCGTGCAAATACAAACTAATGTCATGTGGTCTGTCATGCCGCCATACACTGTGTGTGTATTGTAGTCAGACAGTAGGTATGTTGTATTAGACACATACCCTGCAACTGCACAGATGTAAGCAGACTGTGTAGAAGTCTGACTCATATGTTCGCCGTGTTCCACGTAACAGTAACAGTCCGGCGCCCTCATGATAACTGATGACAGGAAACAACGGCAAACATGCGAGGAAGACACCAAATCAGACAGAAATGCCATACGCATGCATAACATATCACTGTGCCCACTATCAATGTTTCTAAGAGCAACATGACATGACTGGCCCCGAGTGTCCCACTATCACATAAGGCCGTGTCCAGATATATGCTCCCTGAGGTGGAGTGTTATGAACAGACACAGATACATGTGTGTGGAAACACTAGTATCCACTGCAAGACGATGGAATGTGCTGCTGTAGGAGGGGCAGTACTGTCCGCAGGTATGTGCTGAAATGCACATGAAACAGCTGTCTACATGGATTACCCATAGTGGCGACACCTGCACAGACGATTATAGTGGGACATACACACGACCATGCACACAGCTCAGATAGACATATGCACACCATAAACAGGCAATGATACACAAGGTCTATGGCGTGTACGAGTACAGTGACAGTACAGCAAGGATAGCTGTCTGCCAAGATATACAGCAGATGTCTCTAGGGCATGCAACACTTCCCGGAACATGGACGTTGCATGGACAATGTTTGGATATGCATCGTACCACATTTCTATGTGTCAGCCGTGCAAATATGCGATACATGGGACAGACAGCTGTCCATGCAAGAGCAGCGCTATGGGCATAACATATGTATGTATATATACATCGAGAGAGATACAGACAGACACATGTGGCAAGGCCGGTAGTGGAACCTACACATCACTACCCTATCACACCACAGCAGGACGCACGTGGAGAACACGCTACATAGGTCGCTAACCACAGCAGGCACACAGGCAGTCCACTAGCTGCGTCTCAACATCCGCAAACACAGAGATGTCAGCAGGATATATGTGTGCTGCGGAGTGTCTAAAACCATAACCTATGAACCCATGTGGCTGGGAGCATAGACACACACACACACACAGCTGGCAGGCATGGGAATTGACCTTACTCCAACCTACCCAACCGCATGACAGTATGACACAGGTACGGAACGCGCTACTCGGAGCACTGAACACAGCACTGTCAGAGGCATACGTCTAGGTGGGTGACATCATCCGCAAAGGAATAGATGCCGATAGCAAATGTATGTGTTGTGAAGCGTCTAAAAGCATAACTGTCTCTAGAGGCAGCTGGAAACACACACACACACACACACACACACACACACACACACACACACATGGGGAAGGGCCAGGAGTTGAACCTACGCCTACCTACATGAACACACTACAGCATGATGCATTTACAGAACGCGCTACCAAGATTACTGAGCACAGCACTGTCAGAGGCATACTTCTAGGCGGGTGACATCATCCGCAAAGGAATAGACGCTGATAGCCAAGGTATGTGTTGTGAAGCGTCTAAAAGCATTACTATCTCCAGAGGCAGCTGGAAACACACACACACACACACACACACACACACACACACACACACACACACACACACACACACACACACACACACGGGGAAGGGCCGGGAGTTGAACCTACGCCTACCTACATGAGCACACTACAGCATGATACATTTACAGAGCGCGCTACCGAGATTACTGAGCACATCACTGTCAGAGGCATACTTCTAGGTGGGTGACATCATCCGCAAAGGAATAGACGCTGATAGCCAAGGTATGTGTTGTGAAGCATCTAAAAGCATTACTATCGCCAGAGGCAGCTGGAAACACACACACACACACCACACACACACACGGGGAAGGGCCGTGAGTTGAACCTACGCCTACCTACATGAACACACTACAGCATGATGCATTTACAGAATGCGCTACCGAGATTACTGAGCACAGCACTGTCAGAGGCATACTTCTAGGCGGGTGACATCATCCACAAAGGAATAGACGCTGATAGCCAAGGTATGTGTTGTGAAGCGTCTAAAAGCATTACTATCTCCAGAGGCAGCTGGAAACACACACACACACCACACACACACACGGGGAAGGGCCGGGAGTTGAACCTATGCCTACCTACATGAACACACTACAGCATGATGCATTTACAGAATGCGCTACCGAGATTACTGAGCACAGCACTGTCAGAGGCATACTTCTAGGTGGGTGACATCATCCATAAAGGAATAGACGCTGATAGCCAAGGTATGTGTTGTGAAGCGTCTAAAAGCATTACTATCTTCAGAGGCAGCTGGAAACACACCCACACACCACACACACACACGGGGAAGGGCCGGGAGTTGAACCTACGCCTACCTACATGAACACACTACAGCATGATGCATTTATAGAATGCGCTACCGAGATTACTGAGCACAGCACTGTCAGAGGCATGCTTCTAGGCGGGTGACATCATCCACAAAGGAATAGACGCTGATAGCCAAGGTATGTGTTGTGAAGCATCTAAAAGCATTACTGTCTCCAGAGGCAGCTGGAAACACACACACTCCACACACACACACACGGGGAAGGGCCGGGAGTTGAACCTATGCCTACCTACATGAACACACTACAGCATGATGCATTTACAGAATGCGCTACTGAGATTACTGAGCGCAGCACTGTCAGAGGCATACTTCTAGGTGGTTGACATCATCCACAAAGGAATAGACGCTGATAGCCAAGGTATGTGTTGTGAAGCGTCTAAAAGCATTACTATCTCCAGAGGCAGCTGGACACACACACACACACACACACACACACACACACACACACACACACACACACACACACATGAGGAAGGGCCGGGAGTTGAACCTACGCCTACCTACATGAACACACTACAGCATGATGCATTTACAGAATGCGCTACCGAGATTACTGAGCACAGCACTGTCAGAGGCATACTTCTAGGCGGGTGACATCATCTGCAAAGGAATAGATGCTGATAGCCAAGGTATGTGTTGTGAAGCATCTAAAAGCATTACTATCTCCAGAAGCAGCTGGAAACACACACACACACACACACACACACACACACACACACACGGGGAAGGGCCGGGAGTTGAACCTACGCCTACCTACATGAACACACTACAGTATGATGCACTTGCAGAACACGCTACTGAGATGACTGAGCACATCTCTGTCAAGAGGCATACTCCTAGGTGGGTGATATCATCTGCAGAGGCAAGGCAGCCAATAGGGAATGAAGACAGAGTGCGCAGTCACGCAGCATGTTACTATCCCAAGGTGGGCGTACAGTAACACGGCAGTGCTGCACTCAGGAATACTAACAAACTATGGAGCGCAACATCACGACATGGATACGGGATGCACCACAGACAGTACACCCTTTGAGAGAGCAACCGGCGTGCATGATGTAGGCATCCATTGTGGCATAGCAACTACATATAACTTGCCTGGATGGCCACCATGGCTATGCAGGATGTCATTGGCCATGGCTACATGCCTAGTATCAGACGTCGGTGCCGACTGTACTGTGTCTCCACGCATGGCGCACTGGGCATGCTCACACACGTAACGGTCGCAAAGGGGAAACATACATGCACACGGGGTATACTCACAGAAGGGAGCAGTGTGCACTGTACTGTGTGTCCATCTACACAACTGCTTACTGGGCATGCTCACACACTTAGCATTTGCAAAGTGCAGACATGCATACACATGGAGTGTGATCATGAAAGGGCAGAGTGTGGAACGTCGTGTGTGTCCACCTACACAACAGCAAACCGGGCATGCTCACACACCTAGCGGTTGCAAAGGGGGAACATACATGCACACGGGGTATAATCACAGACGGGCGCGGTGTGCACTGTACTGTGTGTCCATCTACACAACTGCTTACTGGGCATGCTCACACACTTAGCATTTGCAGAGTGCAGACATGCATACACATGGAGTGTGATCATGAAAGGGCAGAGTGTGGAACGTCGTGTGTGTCCACCTACACAACAGCAAACCGGGCATGCTCACACACCTAGCGGTTGCAAAGGGGGAACATACATGCACACGGGGTATAATCACAGACGGGCGCGGTGTGTACTGTACTGTGTGTCCATCTACACAACTGCTTACTGGGCATGCTCACACACTTAGCATTTGCAGAGTGCAGACATGCATACACATGGGGTTGAATCATGAAAGGGCAGAGTGTGGAACGTCGTGTGTGTCCACCTACACAACAGCAAACTGGGCATGCTCACACACTTAGCATTTGCTACGCGCTGTCCGGCATGCAGACGGAGTGTACACACCGCAGGTCACAGTCAGGTAAACCCGTCCACATGCACAGGATGGTCACACATGCAGTTACTCGTACACACACAGATGACATCACAGGCATCACGGGTGCAGGTCAAACATGTACACACTGCAGTGAACACTGTAGCTGCCATGCCAGCACCATGTCATCGGTGCAGCAGTATGCCTCACGGTCCAACAACAGCATGTGACATATGTCCACAGGTCTGTATAGCGGTGTACACCAGTCGTGCAGAGTACACATGTACTAACAATGATCCCACATGTGTGATGTGGTCCGCCCATATCAGTATACATGGACAGGTCGGCTCCACACATACCACGGCCCTGCCACAGCTATGACACATGACTGCTGCTGTACCAGAGTAAACCAATGTCCGGATATGTCATACATGTGATTGTCTGGCTGTGTGCATGGACTGCACACACGACACATACGAAGCCTGGGATGTACCACATGCATAACACTGGCGTCTGTGATTGCTACACACACACAAATGGAAGGTGGACACATGTCTGTGGTATGCTCCCACTACAGGGTGTAGCGGTGTTGACTGGGACACATACCCTTGTATTGTTTGCCTGTGACAGCTGTGATACCATACCACAGTCCATGTTCTATGTATGTCAACACACATGTCACAACGTAGCAATGCATACACGCATGGCAACAGGGGACACATATGACACGTGTACTGTGCATGGCGCAGCCATGCATGAGCAGTGGCCAATGTCCATAACATAGTTGCAACCCCTTACCACATGCGTACCCATCATAGGGGCCGTTATATGGTGGCATAGTAACAGCATGTATGGAGGTATGTGTGTACATCATGTGTTTAAACACCTGTCCACATGCATGTGTGCAGGTGGTGGCTCACAGGTGTGTCACACCATCCCTCCCTGCCATGTGCATACAGTATGCTATGTCGCTGTTACATGACAGTGCTGCCATAATGCATACCCAGCGGTCAGGTGTCATTGACTGTATGTCACATGGCTACTGTAACACCTACCACCTCCCAAGTGCATATATCGGCACATCTGCCAGATACAGTGTTGGTACGCATAATGCACTACATATCGCTGCACGCCTGCACACGTCTCATATGGCGGGTGTGGCATTCCCAGCACCGACATGTGTGCATGAATGTGTGCCCATGTATGCCACATATAGGGGGGACTATGTCCCATGTGCCACACATCCCTGTACACCATAGTAGAGATCTGTACATACCTCAGTGTGGGGTGCATGGATGTGGATGGTGCAGTACATGCAACACGTCGTCTCTCCGTGTATACATGTGTGGTCACCACCATGTGTGTGTGTCAACATGTTTGTATGTCTGCCGCCTGGTGTGAGGGTGTATGCAGATATACTGTTGTGAACGGATACTAACCACACAGGGTGACCATCCCGTACTGGTGCTGCATTGCACAACCCTGTCGATGCCATAGTTGTGAGCCATACTGGCCACCTGTGCAAGTCCGCCCCCTGTGACATGGCATGTGGGTGCATTGTATTGTGAGGGTGCTGACCACACAGGCAGGTGTCCCCATCTGCACACTATGGGGTGTGCGCCATAGTGGTGTACACCCTGCGAATGCGGCCATATTCCTGTACTGGTACAGCATCCTACTGCTGCACAGCGTGCACCACAGCTGACAGGTGACACCTGAGGTCAGTGGCCAGCACGCTGTGTACAACACCTGCACAATGTCACCATACCTGTACTGTGTCCTGCCATGTATGTGACGTCTCTGTCCACTGTAGCCTGTGGCACCGACCACAGGCGTCAGGTGCAGTATCTGTGCGGACATGTGTGTCATGTACTGTGTAAGCAACGTGAAACTATTTCTGGCTCCGTACATTCTGCTCTTCAAGTTTTCCCTTAGAACTTCTCTACTTGCAATCTAAACAGTCTATTCTCTATCACAAAAGCTCAGCACTTGCTCCTAAAGCATTCTTATATGGGTAAAGTACTTATATACTAAACAAAGTACTACATTAGCCTAGAATCCCCTTGAGTACCCATTTCCCTATAGGTCCCTTCTGACTCAGTTACACAGCAAACGCTCTCACGTTTTCTAGCATGTTGAAGGGTCATTTGCTCGCGTCCTCTCCTGTTCAGCTGGTGAATCTGGGCATCCTGAGGCAATGTTACAATTGCCTCATGTACACAGACAACCCACTCCTTCCCCCACAAAACACAAATACATGTGAGAGATGCAACTATATAGCCAAACTGGAGGCTGAGCTCTCTCAACTCAGGACCGGCAAGACCAGACAGGAGGAGAAGGACACCACGCACACCACAAACCCAGTTTCACATAGAACTATCACAACTGCAAAACAAACACATAAACACACAAAGACATACTCGGAGGCACTGATCAAACATATACCAAAACTACAGAGGCCTCCAAAGCAGACACCCAAGCAACTGCCACCTCAAGACATAAGACATGCAACACATAGTTCTCAAAGTCAGTGTGCTAAACAGTCACAGCCCTTAAGGCCAAACACAATGCCAGACACACTTGTTATAGGTGACGCCATAGTCAGACACACTGATGCCCCACCCACCAGACTGAACAAGGAAATGATCACAGTAGGCTACCTGTCGGGCGCTAGAATCCACCACATAACACAAGCACTCAGGTCACTCCGCAGCATGTACAAGTATGACGCAGTCATTGTCCATGCCGGTGTGAACGACCTGAGACATACCTCCCTGGACTACATGAAAAGAGACATAGAGGGGCTCTCAGATTATGTAGCCCAGGCCAGTATGACCCTGACCCTGAGCAGTATCCTACCCTCACCAAGAATGATGCCACAATACAGAGACAAAATGATCAGCTTTAATAATTGGCTTAATTACCGGTGTCAGTCTAAGGGGGTCCAATGTCTGTTTGCCTGGGATGACATGCTTGACAAGCCACGCTGCTTTGCAAGGGACGGCTTGCACCTGTCACCCCTGGGCTTCTGGATATTGGCAAAGGCTCCTGCCACCCCCATAGTGCCTTTTTTAGGCAAGGCTCAAATGATACACCTACCGCCCTAGAAAACAAAACTGGAAACAACTAAGGGTAACACTGCTCAATGCCAGAAGTCTAAACCTCAAGTTGCACGCCCTCAAAGCCCTCCTCAGTATGGAGAACATCGATGTCTGTGCTGTGACTGAAACCTGGTTCAAGGCTCCTGAGAGCACCCCAGCACTATCAGGTTATACCTCATATCATGCTTTCCGGCCCCAAATCCGGACCGAACCACAAAATGAGGGGAAGTCTCCACATGCATAAAGGGTACCCACACCTCCAGGTTAGTGGCAATGCACGAAGCATCGGAGACCATCCAGGTGTAATTAACCATAGGTAAAACTGCTCTACAGTTTGTAGCATGCTACAGACCACCCTCTCAAACTCAGGATACCCACACAGCCTTCCTGAAGACACTGGAGAGTATGAATGTCTCTCCAAACACCATCATATTGGGTGACATCAACTACCCAAACATAGACTGGGAACATTACCCAAGCCCCAACACCCTAACCCAAAGGTTCCTGGAGTTCATACACTCAAATTCTATGGAACAACTAGTCACCATACCCACAAGAGGAGGAACTATACTAGACCTGATCATCACACATGGGGACGAAATGCTCCACACCGGATGTATATCTCCTTCATGGTGAGA
>NC_056733.1:360357336-360407790 GCF_019279795.1 Protopterus annectens | reverse complement strand
AATATTCTACTTTTCAAATAACATATATTGAAAACAGAATATATATTAAAAAATGAAAAAAATCATCTCATTAACTATTCAAGAAGGAAGAGTATTAGTAGTGTATATAAACTCCTTTAGAAAATCATTTGCCCAATATTCATAGCACTGAAATGAATAATACAATTTATATGCAACCACAATGTATATCCTGCAAAGCTTCAATACAATGACTTATTTTCATGAACTATAATCAAATTAAATCTATTAATTGCAACTCATTACACACATTTTCAAGATGTTAAGATGAAATTATGTGTTAGTAGTACTAATCATATGTGTATAAGGATTGTCATCTTACTTGAATAAACAACTCTATAGTAATGGAATAAGAACCTGAACAACTAACCCCCGGATTCATGAAGCTCGGCACAAGGCCGGCATAAGGCTTGCGCCGGCCATGCAGCATATAACTGGCGTAGCAGCGCCACATGCATAGTAATGAGTGTGCGCTGCAACCACAACCACGTGCATAGGGCACGTGCGCAAGTCCAGGGAGCCCAAGTAGGATGTGCCCTTAGGCGTGGCCAAGCCGGCAGGCGATGAGCAACCTAAAGTGCTGACTCTCACACACCACCTGCAATAGTAACCGCACCAACCAGTGTCCGTGGATAATGAAACATATGCAGAGTATGCAACATAGTACCCGTCCACACAAAATGGAGAACCAAACATAAATCCACGAAGTACAACATGTTCCCGTCCATGGAACAAAGGATACTCGGAATACCGTGTCCGTCATGCAATGCACTGTCAGCAGGCATACCCAGTGGAGGTGTACTGCATCATGTCAGCGCGCCGCAACTACACATGACTAGCCCCATGGGCATGGTCACCAGCAGTCCCACAGTGGTAGTGAGAGTACACAGCTGGGCAGTCGTGGCCATATAACAACCAGAAAGAAATCAGATATCCCAAACACAGACAAACATGTGTATAGTAAAATGTGCTAGACACAGCAACATAACCATCACATACACATAGGATGGCATATGCCGAATTGGAATATACAGAAGCAGAACCCATGCATGCGAATGTAATACACAACAACCCCATCATAGCACGTAACCCGCACCCATGTCCGAATGTCCACCCAATCCAGCTAGCAGCCTTGCGCAGCTGCACACCTACACACAGCGGGTACACCTCATATGTAGTAGGAAGTATTGTCCTAGGCAGTGACACGTGTGCAAATATGTACCCCACATGCCAACATCCCATCCCAGGTACTGATATCCAAATGGCTACATGTGAATGTGTCGGTAGAATGTGTACATCCCGCGTGTGGTTACGGACCTGTCGAAACCCCATAGGTGTTCACACGCCACGGTGTCCATAACTGTACACATCTGGACAAAGCAGTATGTGCAGCCATTGTACCGATGATTAGCTATGCAGACATGTCAAAGACAATACACAGGGCGGAACAGCCGTCCACCAAGCAGGTCACCCCAGCAGGGTTGCCACATGCACAGATTGACAAGGTGGGACATCACTCGTAGATATGTGTGGTTCCGTATGGCAAAACACCCACGGCCAATGCAAAGGATAGAATAACACGTATATGCCCGGATGAATGGTTATGTCATAGCATGCGAATAGCTTAAGCTATCCAACATAATATTCATGCGTACCAGATACAAAATGCCTGTAACACGCAAGTAGTAATGCAGGAAGACATACACGAGAGAACTTGGCATAGCTCCTCGTGGTCACCTGCAGAGTTCCTAAGCCAGCAGAGAGCAGAAAAAGCGACTTTCTTGATTATAAGTATTTTTTAAACATTTTATTTTGCATTTTTCGATCTTTTGAGCTTTTCGACTACTGTTTGTGCCTATATTACTGTTTTATTACCTGATTTTCCTTACTGTTTTATTACCTGATTTTCCTGTGTTTCTGTGCTTAAATTGTTGATTGCACTTGTTGGCTAAAGTTTTGCTTAAAAGTAACAAACAGGCTGATACACTCAAGTGTACCAGCCTTTGATAGCAATTTAGTCGAAAAACAAAGCATTTACTGTATTTTTTCTGTCTGTTTGCAAAAAAACTAAAAAAAAAAAAAAAAAAAAAAAAATACTTCTCCTTTCCTAAACTTTCCTAGCTAGTTGTTCCAGTGATCAGATTTTGCTGAACCCTGGGCTTTGTATTTGGTCCCCGTGTTCCTCCATTTTCTCGCGTGGCCAGAGGTAGTTTCTTTACTCACCAGTGGGAGTGGGGAGTACTGAGCTGCTGTTTGTCCTCAGAGGAGTGGTTAGAGGCAGCAACTAGTAATTTGTTGGCCATTTTGGGTCATTTCCTGTTTTTTCCAGCCCCCTGCTATAAAGCACGCTTTGGTGGGCTTTTCTGGCATTAGAGAACTTGGCATAGCTCCTCGTGGTCCCCTGCAGAGTTCCTAAGCCAGCAGAGAGCAGAAAAAGTGACTTTCTTGATTATAAGTATTTTTAAACATTTTATTTTGCATTTTTCGATCTTTTGAGCTTTTCGACTACTGTTTGTGCCTATATTACTGTCTTATTACCTGATTTTCCTGTGTTTCTGTGCTTAAATTGTTGATTGCACTTGTTGGCTAAAGTTTTGCTTAAAAGTAACAAACAGGCTGATACACTCAAGTGTACCAGCCTTTGATAGCAATTTAGTCGAAAAACAAAGCATTTACTGTATTTTTTCTGTCTGTTTGCAAAAAAACTAAAAAAAAAAAAAAAAAAAAAAAAAATACTTCTCCTTTCCTAAACTTTCCTAGCTAGTTGTTCCAGTGATCAGATTTTGCTGATCCCTGGGCTTTAATATTGGTTCCTGTGTTCCTCCATTTTCTTGTGTGGCCAGAGGTAGTTTCTTTACTCACCAGTGGGAGTGGGGAGTACTGAGCTGCTGTTTGTCCTCAGAGGAGTGGTTAGAGACAGCAACTAGTAATTTGTTTGGCCATTTTGGGTCATTTCCTGTTTTTTCCAGCCCCCTGCTATAAAGCACGCTTTAGCGCGGAGTTGCCACTGTTGCACACAAGAGCAGTGGTGGTTAAACAAGGTTAAACTATTCGGGCCACCTAAATTCCACTCTTCAAATTTTCCCTTAAAACTACCTTCCTCGAACTGTACTGCTGATCTAACCAGCGTATCCTATAACTAAAAAGTTCATCTCTACTTGATTCCCAAGTAGACTATTCTCTATCTGTAAAGCCTAGCACTTACTCCTACAGTACTTGCACCTTGATAAAGCACGTTTATTATAGATAGTACCCCACCAGCCTAGAACCCACATCCCCCAGAGTCCTTTGTAAGTTTTTTTTATCTATTACTTCTAGTATGTCGAGGGATCAGTTGCTAGTGTCCTCTCCTGCTCAACTGGTGAACCTGGGAATATTGAGGCAATGTTACAATTGCCTCGTGTACACAAACAATCCTCTCCTTCTCCCACAAAACACAAATACTTGCAAGAGATGCAACTATACGGCCATACTGGAGGCTGAGCTCTCTCAACATAGGACTGGCAAGACCAGACAGGAGGAGAAGGTAACCACACACACTACATACGCAGTCACACATAGTACCATCACAACTTCAAATCATACACATAATCACACAAAGACATACTCGGAGGCTCTGATCAAAAATCTACCAAAACAGCAGAGGCAACCAAAGCAGACACCCAGACAACTACCACCTCAGGACCCAACACATGCAACACATAGACCTCACAGTCAGAGTGTCAAACAGTCACAGCTCTTAAGGCCAAACACAATGCCAGACACACTCGTCATTGGTGACTCCATAGTCAAACACACTGACGTCCCGCTCACCAGACTGAGTAAGGAGAAGGTCACAGTAAGCTGCCTGTCGGGCACTAGAATCCGCCACATAACGCAAGCACTCAGGTCTCTCAACAGCAGGTACAAGTACGACTCAGTCATTGTCCACGCTGGTGTCAACGACCTGAGACGTACCTCCTTGGACTACATGAAAAGAGACATTGAGGAGCTCTCTGATTATGTAGCCCAGGCATGTATGACCCTGACCTTGAGCAGTATCCTACCTTCACCTAGAATGATGCCACAATACAGTGATAAGATGATCAGCTTTAATAATTGGCTTAAATTCTGGTGTCATTCAAAGGGGATCCAATGTCTGTCTGCCTGGGATGACATGCTGGACAAGCCATGCTGCTTCGCCAGACGGCTTGCACCTGTCACCCTGGGCTTCCGGATATTGGCAAGGCTCTTGCCACCCCATAGTGCCTTTTTAGGCAAGGCTCAAATTCTAAACCTACCACCCTAGAACACAAAAAAGAAAAAAAACTAAGGGTAATGCTGCTCAATGCCACAAGTCTCAATCTCAAGATGCCTTTTCGAGGCCATTCTCAGTATGGAGAACATCGATGTCAGTGCTGTGACAGAAACCTGGTTCAAGGCTCCTGAGAGCACCCCAGCACTATCAGGTTTCACCTCATATCATGCATTCCGGCCCCAAAATCCGGACAACACCAAGAAAGGAGGGGGGTGTCCATATTCATAAAGGACACCCACACCTCAAGGTTGGTGGCAACGCATGATGCATCGGAGACCATCCAGGTGCAATTAACCATAGGCAAAACTGCTCTGCAATTTGTAGCATGTTACAGGCCACCCTCTCAAACTCAGGAACCTCACATGGCCTTCCTGAAAACACTGGAGCCGATAACTGTATCTCCAAACACCATCATACTAGGTGACTTCAACTACCCTAATATAGACTGGGAACACTACTCAAGCCCAAACACTCTAGCCCAAAGGTTCCTGGAGTTCATAAACTCAAATGCCATGGAACAACTAGTCACCATCCCCACAAGAGGAGAAAACATACTTGATCTCATCATCACGAACATGGGATCACAATGTTCAACACCAAGTATACCCTCACTGGTGAGATCAGATCATAAACTAATCTCGCTGGAGGTCCTCATCCCGCCCCCACCTGAAATAAAAAAGACCACAGTGAAAAACTTCTCAAAAGCCGACTTCACACTTCTAAAAACTAGTGTGGTCTCCTTTAAGGCCCCTGAGCCAGTGGTAAACATTACTCAAACCGCTGAATCACTTACAAATGCCTTCTACCAGCACCTACAGGACTGCATGGATCAGGCAATCCCAAACAAAACTAAGACTCTTTGTACCAAAGGAAAGCGTCCAGTCTGGTGGACCCCAGCCATAAACAAGCTCTACAACAAAAGGAGGAAGCTACTACAAGATAGAGCAAAATCCTTGAAAGGTAAGACACCTTTTATCATTATAAGTAAAAAACTAAGAGCTCTCATAAAATCATCCAAGGCAAATTTTGAGAGAAAAATCGCAAAGGACTCAAAAGACAATCACAAGGCCTTCTTCAGCTATGTTAGAAACCTAGGAGGAAACTCCCAGATATGCTCAGAATTAGTTCAAAATGATGTGAAGATTACTGAACCTACACACATTGCCAACATACTGGCTGACAGGTTCAGTGCAAGCTTCTCCCCCCCCTCCCCCCCAAAAGGAGAAATATTTATACCAGAGGATTGTAGCCCCCCAAACATCTCCAACGCCCAGGTGAGAACTGCTCTCTCCAAGGCAAAAAACACAGCATCCATGGGACGGGATGGTGTCCCAGGGTGTGTGCTGCATGAACTCAATGAGGAATTAAACCCACAGTTAGGACAGCTGTTTAATCTTAGCCTCACCTCAGGATACGTACCCAAGGAGTGGCGCACGGTGACTGTGGTCCCACTTCACAAGGGCGGTGCCTCCACCGACTCTGGAAACTACCGTCCCATTAGCTTGACAAGCCTTATCTGCAAAGCCATGGAGAGGATCATAATGGAACTCATAAATAAAGACATAGGGAACTTGCAGACTTTGGATCCAAAACAATTTGGCTTTGTCAAAGGCAGATCATGCCTTTTAAACTTGGTTGACTTTTTCAAAACAGTCACCAAGGCCATTGATGAGGGAAAGGCAGTCCATACAGCCTACCTCGACCTGGCAAAGGCCTTCGACACAATACCCCACTCGGGTATCATCGAAAAACTCATCAGCTTGAATGTAAACCCATACTTCACAAGATGGGTTGCAAACTGGCTAAGTGACAGAACCCACAGGGTCAGAGTTGCTAGAGCCATGTCAGACTCTAAGCCTGTTACAAGTGGTGCCCCACAGGGCTCAGTCCTGGGTCCACTCTTGTTCGGCATCTACTTTTCTGAAGTACAGGCAAACACAGGAGGGTTGTGGCTGACAAAGTTTGCAGATGACTGCAAACTGGGCGCCATAGTCGAAAACACATCTGACACAGAAATCCTTCAGAAGGGCCTCACAGAAATGGATAACTGGTGCCAGAGCCATGGCCTAAAGTTAAACGCCAAGAAATGCATAGTCATACCCTTCGGGAAAAACAAGGTTACCCTAGCTACCATATAGGTGGCAATCCAGTGAGCACAGAAGAAGTCATCAGGGATCTGGGGACCCAGGTTGACAGTAGCCTTTCGTTTGACACTCATGTTGCTAAAGTAGTTAGGAAAACCTTCTACATTGCCCACCTGATCATGAAGGGATTCACATCTAGATCAAGGGAGGTCATCGTCCCCCTGTACTCATCACTCATTAGACCTATGATTGAGTACAATGCCCCATTCGGAATGTATCTGACCCGACACCTGCAGCAGCTGGAAAGGCCCCAAAGTTCCTCACCAAAAGAATAAAGGGTCTCAAAATATGTCTTATGCTGCCCGACTGAAAGAACTCCAGCTCTATTCAGTCTCATACCGCTTGCTCAGAGGTGACCTGTGCCTGACATATAAGGCCATGTCAAACCCAGATTTGATGAATATGCTTCACCTCAAAAATCTAGATCCCACAGAACCACAAGGCGGAGACTTAAACCTTGACACGGTTATAAATAGAACGTGCTGGAGGGACAGATTCATCACCCAGAGACTCCCTATGCTGTGGAACAAAATCCCGGTACATGTGAGGCAGAGCACCTCGCTGGCCTTGTTCAAGAGGAATCTTGACCAATGGATGGGAGATCGCAGATATACCCCAGGGATTACTTCAGTGTCACTGCTTGACAGAGGCACAGCAAAATAATAGGCATAGTTTTATTCAAACTAAAGGGGTGGCGAAAGCCACATAACTATGGGCTAGGCTTATAAATGCCCTTGGGCAGATAGCCTAGTATAAACCTCCTATGAACCTATGAAAGACTGTGTTAATATCACAGGACATATGGCACGTGTCAAGTGTCGATGCAGGACACAAAGGTCCATAATGGGGCCCCCTGCAAAGAGGAACGCGTGCCAGCCCCACCCCCACTGACATATCGGCAGTATAAATACAACCCAAACACACACCAACACCACCGTCCAACCCATGATAGCAACGAAGGCCGGACAAAGACCAACACGATGTGTGCACAAATAGGGACACGTAATCGGTGGTCTGACAACCTTCCACAGGCCACCGAATAATAGTATGTACATACGCATGTAATGCTGCAAAGGATGTGTGGTAGTCCCCAGTATCACAGAGGTAGGTATACAGATACACCGTAACCAACCGTCACATATGAGCACTGTACACAGCATACCTGCAGGTAATACATAGTTCAGTCATGTGCCACATAAATATCCATGTATGAATGAGGACAGGGGATAGACAAGTGTGAATGGGAAACACGCAGAACATGGCATATGTATGATAACCGGCACCACCCACAGCATTGTATGCCAATAGCAGAAGCTATTGTTGGTTGTCCAAACACTCGTGTCTGTACACACAGAATGAATATCATAGCAATAACCCACGCCTGGGTGTGGGTAATGCTGAATATACCCACGGTAGGCGTGGTGCGGTCGAGGCGATGCCGAGGACCAAACAAAGGCAACCGTGGTAAATACCAGTACCCTGCGTGGAGTTATTGCTGTTATGCCATATCATCTAGGAAAATAAACTATTAATCCCCAGACATAATGGCACAGCATAATGCCGGTCTGCTGCCCATCCGCAGATGTCTGGCATCCACGGCGGTGCTGATGTACTGCTCGAGATGTCCGTTGCTAATGTTGAAACTGTCTCCCCATGTAAAACACAGTCAACATAGCAAATCAAAACAAAACAGCAACAGAGAGCTCGGTGTCCCCGTTGCTGTGTTGTACAACCTGTCCCGCTATGTTAAATGTGTGTAGCAGAGCGAGACTGCCCCAAAGTAAGCAATGGACATCTCCGTGGCTCAGTTAAAGCTGTCACGCTATGTTAAACCCATGTAACATAGCGAGACAGGTTATAAATACCGAGGTATACTAATGGAAATAGGTCCGGGCGACCGTGTGCCGATTACTATAACCCGATCTACAGACACGCTGGCCAATCAGCGTGCACGGTTAGGAATAATGGGGGGGTTATGGTATAATAGACATGGACAAACCGTGCCCATGTGCCTCGTCTGACATTCGTAGACGGTCAGGGCAGTTCCGTACACTAGGCGGACAAGACCAAACCCAGAGCACCACAGGAACACCATGACAATCAAAGACCTGTATGCATTGGGGCTATAAGCCCCTGTGATCTGAATATCCCTGCTGCATCCTGGGTCAAGAGCAGTAGGGAATAGGGAATGTGTAATATGTAGTACCGCACTTTTCCCAGCAGGAGAATGGATGCCTGTGACGTAAGTCAGTGCGGGGGGGTGGATATGTTAATGTAGCTATGTACCATGGGTATGCATATAAATGAGACAGAACAGCAAACATGTAGTGGTCGCAGCAACCGGCCAACGTGAATGCAGTCCCGTTTGAATTACGACTATAGAACATATAAATGTGAACGTGTAAGTAATGCGTCTGTGCCGCAAAGACAGTTACATGTGTAAAGGTGAAAGTGTGTTCGCACCGTCCATTAACGGATCAGAGATATGTTACTGGAACAGTCACAACTAATACAGGCCACGTAATCACACAGACTCAGTAAACATATGTAACCCAGAATACGGATATGCATGTGCGCCTGCGTGTAACCCACAATTAGGAAATGCAAGTGCACCTGTGCGTGTGTGATCCGCTCACAGCAGGGTAAGTTAATGCTGTGTCCTCCACGTTAGTTATACATGTCTCAAAACTGTCAGCCTCTGAAAGTATGGAACCGGACAATGCCATGCAAAGTACTGGTACAAATAGTGAGAAACACATGATATGTGATAAGACAAACCTAGAATGTGGATAGAATAACGGGTGTGTTAGTAGCAGGGATTGCAAGGGTATGCATCTGTAACCCAACCTACTTGTCAGAAGGTGCCACCGTACGTTTATGTAAGTGTTATGTTGGTTTACATTTGTTGACCGGGCTAGGCTAGCTGGATATATGTCCAGTGTCACTAGAGGCCCGGGGAGAAATGCTCCACACCCAATAATAGCACAACATACCAAAGTAGTCATATATGTAAACAAAAATGAACAACAATAGAAAGTGTCCAAAAACGACTGGTTACATAAAGATTCAAGAAGACAAAGAAAAATATAGTCAGTGGAAGCACGTCATAATTATAGAATCAAGTAAGTCTCACATGAAATGCCAGCAAATTGCCAGATAGACACAGGTGAATGTAACACACACCTAAGATAAAGGGCCAACCATCCGTACACTCTTCCAGAACCTGTACAGTGGAAAGGTATGGTATGGTTATAGATGTGTGTACACAGGTAATCCACAGACAGTAACAAAGCAAGGTATGAAACGAGGGGTTCACAGGTATACATGTACACACAACAGACCTACGTCCCGTATATATGACACATGGATATAAATATGCCAAGTAATAGATAATATCGGTAGTCAAACAGACATCCACGAATGGGGAACATACAGCAGCAGTCAAAACCACTGGCCAGAAGGTGACAGTCCAGCAAGTTCTACAGTTTACACATGCACACTGGTGTCCATTGTAGGACTCCAAATATTGCTCCATTCGCAACACCAGCTGTGATTGACGCTAAAGAAGTAACACCCGCAACTACGGAACAGCTATACATGCATTAAAAGCGGGTTCAAGGCTGATGACATGTGTCCATGAAATGCAGGACATATGAACAGATATCCCCAGAGTGGCGAGTCCATAGAAGTGCGTCCACATCCCAGTACTGCACACATTAACCATGTGTAATGTGTACCGTCGAAGGTTGCAGGCATGGGAACCTGGATATGCAGAAATGGGCCTAGGTGTTGTTTGGCAGAGAATCCATAGGCCCACCCCGTGGGAGGGATGTGGGTATAGCACATACCTTAATCCCCAGTAATGGTGCAAAGCATCCACCGGATAATGCGGAAAGCAGGTGTGAAATATGTACAGCCCTATATCAGTGTCCTGTAGGCGATTCTCATGGATGGACATGCGTACGACCAAGATGGCACCCATAACTGGTAATCAGTCATAATAACACAGCTGCAGTAAGGCATAGCACAGGAAATACAGATAGGGACTACATTACAAATACCCCATACAAAGTCAGACTGTTGTGCGAATACTGGCATACACATGAATACGGATGTTATGAGTGTCACTAATCATGCAATGGAAATAGCGCTCCCTATCACCCACTGCACAGTCCGGAATGTCTAGGCAGCAATCAGCTAGGAAGGCACAGCACTATGCGAAATGTAACAAGGGCAATGGCCGAACGTCAGGGCGTGTACACATAATGACAACAGGTCAAGGGTATGAAGGAGCTACCTGTTCAGAATACATGTACTGAACTGGTGATATTAGGCGGACAGGTGGGAAGACAGACAGCAGGGCAAATGTGCAAACATGTATATGTCCTACCCCGGTAATTGTGAATGACAACGTATGCCCCGCGAAGGTCAATGTGGAAGGTAATCAGACACAAAGGTGAAGTGTCCCCCAGGGTGCCATGAAGTGTCAACATAACAATTACCAGGCCCCCATAGTCGTACGTGAGCCCCACCACTGACGGAAAGCACAAATATGATGCATACATATGGTACAGGAAAGAACAATTAGTGTGGATAAGCAGATGTAGACCTGTGTGAGGAATACAACTGTCTGCGTGGGTGTGCCGTGCAAATACAAAGTAATGTCATGTGGTCTGTCATGCCGCCATACACTGTGTGTGTATTGTAGTCAGACAGTAGGTATGTTGTATCAGACACATACCCTGCAACTGCACAGATGTACGCAGACTGTGTAGAAGTCTGCCTCATATGTTCGCCGTGTTCCACGTAACAGTAACAGTCCGGCGCCCTCATGATAACTGATGACAGGAAACAACGACAACCATGCAAGGAAGACACCAAATCAGACAGAAATGCCATACGCATGCATAACATATCACTGTGCCCACTATCAATGTTTCTAAGAGCAACTTGCCATGACTGGCCCCGAGTGTTCCACTATCACATAAGGCCGTGTCCAGATATATGCACCCTGAGGTGGAGTGTTATGAACAGACACAGATACATGTGTGTGGAAACACTAGTATCCACTGCAAGATGATGGAATGTGCTGCTGTAGGAGGGGCAGTACTCTCCACAGGTATGTGCTGAAATGCACATGAAACAACAGTCTACATGGATCACCCATAGTGGCGACACCTGCACAGACGATTATAGTGGGACATACACACAACCATGCACACAGCTCAGATAGACATACACACACCATAAACAGGCAATGATACACAAGGTCTATGGCATGTACGAGTACAGTGACAGTACAGCAAGGATAGCTGTCTGCCAAGATATATAGCAGATGTGTCTAGGGCATGCAACACCTCCCGGAACACGGACGTTGCATGGACAATGTTTGGATATGCAATGTACCACATTTCTATGTGTCAGCCGTGCAAATATGCGATACATGGGACAGACAGCTGTCCATGCAAGAGCAGTGCTATGGGCATAACATATGTATGTATATATACATCGAGAGAGATACTGACAGACACATGTGTCAAGGCCGGTAGTGGAACCTACACATCACTACCCTATCACACCACAGCAGGACGCACGTGGAGAACACGCTACGGAGGACGCTAACCACAGCAGGCACACAGGCAGTCCACTAGCTGTGTCTCAACATCCGCAAACACAGAGATGTCAGCAGGATATATGTGTGCTGCGGAGCGTCTAAAACCATAACCCACGAACCCATGCGGCTGGGAGCATAGACACACACACACACACACACACACACACACACACACAGCTGGCAGGCATGGGAATTGACCTTACTCCTACCTACCCAACCGCATGACAGTATGACACAGGTACGGAATGCGCTACCCGGAGCACTGAACACAGCACTGTCAGAGGCATACGTCTAGGTGGGTGACATCATCCGCAAAGGAATAGACGCCGATAGCAAATGTATGTGTTGTGAAGCGTCTAAAAGCATGACTGTCTCCAGAGGCAGCTGGAAACACACACACGGGGAAGGGCTGGGAGTTGAACCTACGCCTACCTACATGAACACTCTACGGCATGATGCATTTACAGAATGCGCTACCGTGATACTGAGCACAGCACTGTCAGAGGCATACTTCTAGGTGGGTGACATCATCCGCAAAGGAATAGATGCTGATAGCCAAGGTATGTGTTATGAAGCGTCTAAAAGCATTACTGTCTCCAGAGGCAGCCGGAAACACACACACACACATGGAAGGGGCGGGAGTTGAACCTACACCTACCTACATGAACACACTACAGCATGATGCATTTACAGAATGCGCTACCAAGATTACTGAGCACAGCACTGTCAAGAGGCATACTCCTAGGTGAGTGATATCATCTGCAGAGGCAAGGCAGCCGATAGGGAATGAAGACAGAATGCGCAGTCACACAGCATGTTACTATCCCAAGGTGGGCGTACAGTAACACGGCAGTGCTGCACTAGGGAATACTAACTAACTACGGAGCACAACATCATGACATGGATACGGGATGCACCACAGACAGTACACCCTGTGAGAGAGCAACCAGCGTGCATGATGTAGGCATCCATTGTGGCATAGCAACTACATATAACTCGCCTGGATGGCCACCATGGCTATGCAGGATGTCATTGGCCAAGGCTACATGCCTAGTATCAGACGTCAGTGCCGACTGTACTGTGTCTCCGCGCATGGCATACTGGGCATGCTCACACACTTAGCGGTTGCAAAGGGGAAACATACATGCACACGGGGTATACTCACAGAAGGGTGCGGTGTGCACTGTACTGTGTCCATCTACACAACTGCTTACTGGGCATGCTCACACACTTAGCATTTGCAGAGTGCAGACATGCATACACATGGGGTTGAATCATGAAAGGGCAGAGTGTGGAACGTCGTGTGTGTCCACCTACACAACAGCAAACCGGGCATGCTCACACACTTAGCATTTGCTACGCGCCGCCCGGCATGCAGACGGAGTGTACACAATGCAGGTCACGGTCAGGTAAACCCGTCTACACGCACAGGGTGGTCACACATGCAGTTACACGTACACACACAGATGACATCACAGGCATCACGGGTGCAGGTCAAACATGCACACACTGCAGTGAACACTGTAGCTGCCATGCCAGCACCATGTCATTGGTGCAGCAGTATGCCTCACGGTCCAACAACAGCATGTGACATATGTCCACAGGTCTGTATAGCGGTGTACACCAGTCGTGCAGAGTACACATGTACTAACAATGATCCCACATGTGTGATGCAGTCTGCCCATATCAGTATACATGGACAGGTCAGCTCCACACATACCACAGCCCTGACACAGCTATGACACATGACTGCTGCTGTACCAGAGTGAACCAACGTCCGGATATGTCATACATGTGAATGTCTGGCTGTGTGCATGGACTGCACACACGACACATTCGAAGCCTGTGATGTACCACATGCATAACATTGGCGTACGCGGTGCTACACACATAAATGGAAGGTGGACACATGTCTGTGTTATGCTCCCACTACAGGGTGTAGCGGTGTTGACTGGGACACATACCCTTGTATTGTTTGCCTGTGACAACTGTGATACCATACTACAGTCCATGTTCTATGTATGGCAACACACGTCAAAACGTAGCAATGTATACACACATGGCAACAGGGGACACGTGACACATGTACTGTGCATGGCGCCACCATGCATGAGCAGTGGCCGATGTCCATAACATAGTTGCAACTCCCTACCACATGCGTACCCATCATAGGGGCCATTATATGGTGGCATAGTAACAGCACATATGGAGGTATGTGTGTACATCATGTGTTTAAACACCTGTCCACATGCATGTGTGCAGGTGGTGGCTCACAGGTGTGTCACACACCATCCTACCCTGCCATGTGCATTCAGTATGCTATGTCGCTGTTACATGACAGTGCTGCCATAATGCATACCCAGCGGGCAGATGTCATTGACTGTATGTCACTTTGCTACTGTAACACCTACCACCTCCCAAGTGCATATATCGGCACATCTGCCGGATACAGTGTTGGTACGCATAATGCACTACATACCACTGCACGCCTGCACACGTCTCATATGGCGGGTGTGGCATTCCCAGCACTGACATGTATGCATGAATGTGTGCTCATGTATGCCACATATTGGGGGGACTATGTCCCATGTGCCACACATACCTGTACACCATAGTAGAGATCTGTACATACCTCAGTGTGGGGTGCATGGATGTGGATGGTGCAGTACATGCAACACGTCATCTCTCCGTGTATACATGTGTGGTCACCACCATGTGTGTGTGTCAACATGTTCGTATGTCTGCCGCCTGGTGTGAGGGTGTATGCAGATATACTGTTGTGAACGGACACTAACCACACAGGGTGACCATCCTGTACCGGTGCTGCATTGCACAACCCCGTCGATGCCATAGGTGTGAGCCATACTCGCCACCTGTGCAAGTCCGCCCCCTGTGACATGGCGTGTGGGTGCATTGTATTGTGAGGGTGCTGACCACATAGGCAGGTGTCCCCATCTGCACACTATGGGGTGTGTGCCATAGTGGTGTACACCCCGCGATTGTGGCCATATTCCTGTACTGGTACAGCGTCCTACTGCTGCACAGCATGCACCACAGCTGACAGGTGACACCTGAGGTCAGTGGCCAGCACGCTGTGTACGACACCTGCACAATGTCACCATACCTGTACTGTGTCCTGCCATGTATGTGACATCTCTGTCCACTGTAGCCTGTGGCACCGACCACAGGCATCACATGCAGTATATGTGCGGACATGTGTGTCATGTACTGTGCAAACAACGTTAAACTATTTCTGGCTCCGTACGTTCTGCTCTCCAGGTCTTCCCTTAGAACTTCTCTACTTGCAATCTAAACAGTCTATTCTCTATCACAAAAGCTCAACACTTGCTCCTACAGCATTCTTATATAGGTACAGTACTTGTATACTAAACAAAGTACTACAGTAGCCTAGAATCCCCTTGAGTACCCATTTCCCAATAGGTCCCTTCTGACTCAGTTACACAGCGAACGCTCTTACATTCCCAAGCATGTCGAAGGGTCATTTGCTAGCATCCTCTCCTGTTCAGCAGGTGAATCCGGGCATCCTGAGGCAATGTTACAATTGCCTCATGTACACAGGAAACCCACTCCTTCCCCCACAAAACACAAATACATGTGGGAGATGCAACTATATAGCCAAACTGGAGGCTGAGCTCTCTCAACTCAGGGCCGGCAAGACCAGACAGGAGGAGAAGGACACCACGCACACCACAAACCCAGTTTCACATAGAACTATCACAACAGCAAAACAAACACATAAACACACAAAGACATACCCGGAGGCAATGATCAAACATATACCAAAACCACAGAGGCCTCCAAAGCAGACACCCAAGCAACTGCCACCTCAAGACATCAGACATGCAACACATAGTTCTCAAAGTCAGTGTGCCAAACAGTCACAGCCCTTAAGGCCAAACACAATGCCAGACACACTTGTTATAGGTGACGCCATAGTCAGACACACTGACGCCCCACCCACCAGACTGAACAAGGAAATGATCACAGTAGGCTGCCTGTCGGGCGCTAGAATCCGCCACATAACACAAGCACTCAGGTCACTCCGCAGCATGTACAAGTATGACGCAGTCATTGTCCATGCCGGTGTGAACGACCTGAGACATACCTCCCCGGACTACATGAAAAAAGACATAGAGGGACTCTCAGATTATGTAGCCCAGGCCTGTATGACCCTGACCAGTATCCTACCTTCCACCAAGAATGATGCCACAATAAAGAGACAAAATGAGCAGCTTTAATAATTGGCTTAATTACCGGTGTCAGTCTAAGGGGGTCCAATGTCTGTTTGCCTGGGATGATATGCTTGACAAGCCATGCTGCTTTGCAAGGGACGGCTTGCACCTGTCACCCCTGGGCTTCCGGATATTGGCAAAGGCTCCTGCCACCCCCATAGTGCCTTTTTTAGGCAAGGCTCAAATGATACACCTACTGCCCTAGAAAACAAAACTGGAAACAACTAAGGGTAACACTGCTCAATGCCAGAAGTCTAAACCTCAAGTTGCACGCCCTCAAAGCCCCCCTCAGTATGGAGAACACTGATGTCTGTGCTGTGACTGAAACCTGGTTCAGGGCTCCTGAGAGCACCCCAGCACTATCAGGTTATACCTCATATCATGCGTTCCGGCCCCAAATCCGGACCGAACCACAAAAGGAGGGGGAGTCTCCACATGCATAAAGGGTACCCACACCTCCAGGTTAGTGGCAATGCACGAAGCATCGGAGACCATCCAGGTGCAATTAACCATAGGTAAAACTGCCCTACAGTTTGTAGCATGCTAGAGACCACCCTCTCAAACTCAGGATACCCACACAGCCTTCCTGAAGACACTGGAGAGTATGAATGTCTCTCCAAACACCATCATATTGGGTGACATCAACTACCCAAACATAGACTGGGAACATTACACAAGCCCCAACACCCTAGCCCAAAGGTTCCTGGCGTTCATACACTCAAATGCTATGGAACAACTAGTCACCATACCCACAAGAGGAGGAACTATACTAGACCTGATCATCACACATGGGGACGACATGCTCCACACCGGATGTATATCCCTCATCGGTGAGATCAGACCATAACTTAATCTCAGTGGAGATCCACATCCCGCCCCCAACCCCAGCAAAGGAGACCACAGTGAAGAACTTCTCCAAAGCAAACTTCACACATCTTAAGACTGGGGTGGTATCCTTCAAGGCCCCCGAGCCAGTGGAACACACAACCCACACTGCTGAAACCCTTACAAATGCCTTCTACGAGCACCTCCAGGAATGTATGGATCAAGCAATCCCTAATAACATCAGGACCCTTTCCGCCAAAGGAGGGCGCACGGTCTGGTGGACCCCAGCCATAAACAAACTCTACAACAAGAGGAGAAAGCTACTACATGACAGAGCAGAATCCCTAAAAGGGAAGGCATCTCTGATCGATACTAGCAGTAAAATACGATCACTCATAAAATCATCCAAGGCCACCTGTGAGAGAGGACTCGCGAAAGACACAGAAGACAACCATAAGGCCTTCTTTAGCTATGGTAGAAACATGGGTGGAAGCTCACAGTTATGCTCGGAATTAGTCCAAAATGATACAGTGATCACTGAACCCACAGACATTGCCAACATACTGGCAGACAGGTTCAGTGCAAATTCCTCCCCTCCCTCTCCCCCAAGAGGAGGAATATCTATCCCACCAGAGTCTAGCCTCCCAGACATCTCAGATGTCCAGGTGAGAGCTGCTCTCTCTAAAGCGTGAAACACAGCATCAATGGGACCGGACGGTGTCCCCGGCTGTGTGCTACACGACCTCAATGAGGACCTAAACCCGCACATAAGGCTGCTGTTTAATCTTAGCCTTACTACAGGATACGTACCCAAAGAATGGCATACGGCAACTGTGGTCCCACTCCACAAAGGTGGTGCTTCTACGGACCCTGGACATTACCGCCCTATAAGCTTGAAGAGCCTTGTCTGCAAAGCTATGGAGGGGATCATAATGGAGCTCATAAATGACGACATTGGGGACCTACATACACTGGATCATACCAAAGTTGGCTTTGTCAAGGGCAGATTCTGCCTCTTGAACCTGGTCGACTTTTACGGAAGAGTCACTAAGCCCATTGATGAGGGTAAGGCAGTTCACACAGCCTACCTTGACCTAGCAAAAGCGTTCGGCACAATACCCCACTCGGGCATCATAGAAAAGCTCACCAGCTTAGATGTAGACCCATATGTCACAAGATGGGTTGCAAACTGGCTCAAGGACAGAACCCACAGGGTTAGAGTTCCTGGTGCCATGTCAGACTCTAAGCCGGTCATGGGCGGTGTCCCACAGGGCTCAGTCCTGGGCCCCCTCTTGTTCGGCATTTATTTCTCTGAAGTGCAGGCAAACATAGGGGGATTGTGGCTGACAAAATATGCAGATGACTGCAAACTGGGCACCATAATTGACACCCCATCAGACACAGACATCCACCAGAGTTCTCATAGAAATGGATAACTGGTGCCAGAGCCATGGCCTTAAGCTACATGCCAGGAAAGGTATAGTCATATCCTTTGGGAAAAACAAGGTAACCCCTAATTACCACGTAGGTGGTAATCCATTAAACACGGAAGAAGTTATCAGGGCCCTGCGGACCCAACGTGTCAGTAACCTCGCTTTTGACACTCACATTGCCAATGTGGTTAGGAAGACCTTCTACATCGCCCACCTGATCATGAAGGGAGTCACATCCAGATCAGGGGAGGTCATTGTACCCCTGTACTCCTCACTTATCAGACCAATGATTGAGTACAATGCCCCATTCGGAATGGACCTAACCAGACACCTGCAGCAGTTGGAAGGACCCCAAACGTTCTTCACCAAAAGGATAAAGGGGCTCAAACAGATGTCACACGCTGCCCGACTGAAGAAACCCCAGCTCTATACAGTCGCATACCGTCTGCTCCGAGGTGATCTGTGCCTGACATACAAGGCCATGTCCAACCCAGAATTAATGGACATGCTCCACCTCAAAAGATCCAAATCAACCAGAACCACGAGAGCAGGAGACCTAAACCCCAACACGGATATAAATCAAGCAAATCTGCAGTCTGCGGCTACCACTCCATCTATACAGTGTAGGAAGGAATCAGTATTGCAAACTAAACAAGGATATAAATTTTGAGCCTCAAGAGCAGGGTCAGTCCACCCAGGCATTCTACTTGTATGTTTTATGAGAGTGAAGCTATTACATTAGCAGTATTTCTTAGTAGTTCTCAGCTTGCTAATAAAACTGACTGTTGTAGACTTGTGTCCCCCCCCCCCAACTGTCCAATAGACAGTATATATTTAATTCAAATCCCTGTGACTAAATTAAATTAACCATCAAGCAGCCCTCTCAGTTCTTTCTGCCTTAGTTTGTATCACTTGGAGGATCACCTGCTTATTTGCATCTCTATCATTGCTAATGTGTCTCCCTACTCTAATCTGTGCACAAACTGGTTACTAATTAGCAAGTCAATGTAAAGACACTCTCCCAATCTTAATAAACTTTGCTGTCGCTTGTCTCATTCACTTTACAGGTAGTTTGAATTATTACTTACCCTCTCTGAGGCCTTCACTGATTTCCATTGATTGCCTATCTGGTTTCTTTGCATTCCACCTGGTTTACACCCCTTGTGCTATCTCCCTCCCCCAATACAAAGTCTACATTAGAATCCTGCTGAGCATGGAGCCACCTTTAAATTTCTAGTCTCCCACCAGGACACAAGTGCTTTCAGCAATTACATTCTGCTAGCTGGTAAGCCATTAGACCTCAGGAATTTGTTTTAAAAGTGTTCAGATTTGTAAAGTAATACTTACTTTTTGTTGTATTTGGATTTATACAACTAGTATTCATTTTTCTGATTTCTGACTACTGATCTGCTTATTTTGTTTATTTAACTGGTTGATTCTGTCATTCAGGAATTGTGTTTTTACTGAAACTACCAATGCAGCTATGTTTTCTCTATGCTACTAAAACTGCTGTTATAACTGTAATGTATATCTAATTGACCTAGTCTTTGGAGTTAGAAACAGTATTTACTGAATTTAGCACTACAGTTGTATCTGCTACGGCTTCAGCTGTGCTGTTGTGTTCATTTTCCTTTTTCTTGTATGCACAGGATAATTGGCTGATAAATGTATTGTGTATGATTTATTAACCTGTTTCCAAATTAAGTTATGGCACTGTGATGTGGTTACTGTTGAAGCACTCTCAAACTGTAGCAGTAGCATCTATTCTCCTGCTTTATCCACACTATCCTCAGATTTTTTCTTTTACACCCTCCTATTGCCTCATTACTTCCTTTGACCTGTCTTTGTCTCCTACTAGCTTCATCCTCTCTTTTTTTTTTTTTCTCTCTCTCTACAGAGCACACTCAAGCAAATCTGCAGTCTGCGGCTACCACTCCATCTATACAGTGTAAGAAGGAATCAGTATTGCAAACTAAACAAGGATATAAATTTTGAGCCTCAAGAGCAGGGTCAGTCCACCCAGGCATTCTACTTGTATGTTTTATGAGAGTGAAGATATTACATTAGCAGTATTTCTTAGTAGTTCTCAGCTTGCTAATAAAACTGACTGTTGTAGCCTTGTGCCCCCCCCCCCCGATAGTACAGTAATCCTAACTGTCCAATAGACAGTATATATTTAATTCACATCCCTGTGACTAAATTAAATTAACCATCAAGCAGCCCTCTCAGTTCTTTCTGCCTTAGTTTGTATCACTTGGAGGATCACCTGCTTATTTGCATCTCTATCATTGCTAATGTATCTCCCTACCCTAATCTGTGCACAAACTGGTTACTAATCAGCAAGTCAATGTAAACACACACTCCCAACCTTAATAAACTTTGCTGTCTCTTCTCTCCTTCACTTTACAGGTAGTTTGAATTATTACTTACCCTCTCTGAGGCCTTCACTGATTTCCACTGATTGCCTTTCTGGTTTTTTTGCATTCCACCTGGTTTACACCCCTTGTGCTATCTCCCTCCCCCAATACAAACTCTATATAAGAATCCTGCTGAGCATGGAGCCATCTTTAAATTTCTAGTCTCCCACCAGGACACAAGTGCTTTCAGCAATTACATTCTGCTAGCCGGTAAGCCATTAGATCTCAGGAATTTGTAAAGTAATACTTACTTACTTTTTGTTGTATTTGGATTTATACAATTAGTATTCATTTTTCTGATTACTGACTACTGATCTGCTTATTTTGTTTATTTAACTGGTTGATTCTGTCATTCAGGAATTGTGTTTTTACTGACACTACCACTGCAGCTATGTTGTCTCTATGCTACTAAAACCGCTGTTATAACTGTAATGTATATCTAATTGACCTAGTCTTTGGAGTTAGAAAAGTACAGTTTTGTACCTACCATAAATGTAGATGTTCGAGGATCTCCATTGCTGCAGTCCTGACTAATGGGTACTCCGCTGCCCACCATCGGCCCGAATACCAAAGGGCTAGATCTGGCGTCGGTCATGGCGCCCGAGACTGACGTGGTGTCAGTATAAATGCGCATGACCGACGCCATAACATCAGTCTTTCTTGCCTCAGATGTCAGAATGCAAAAAAAAAACACCACCCAAAAACCCCAAACTAAAAAGAAAAGGGGAAGGAGGGGAAATTGGACTGCAGCAATGGAGATCCTCGAACATCTACATTTATGGTAGGTACAAAACTGTACTATGTTCGTCGTCTCCCATTGCTGCAGTCCTGACTAATGGGTAGAATCCCAGAGCAACGGAAAAAAAAGGGAGGTTGGTCAACTAAATAGCCTGAGGAGCTGCAGACATGCCCTGTAAGACTGCAGTGGCAAACCCAGCCCTGGACCTAGAATAAAGAGGCAAATGATAATGCTTTGTAAAGGTATGTACAGAACTCCAGGTAGCTGCCTCTAGAATGTCTTTAGTAGCTACCCCTCTTAAAAAAGCAGTAGATGTGGCCGTAGCCCTAGTAGAATGAGGCCTGATCCCAACTGGAACCTCTTTTCCATGATGAGAACAAAGCAATACAATGGCCAATCCACTTGGAAATAGTTTGTTTCGAGACAGCTTTTCCACGTGAAGTCACGGCAAACGAAACAAACAACTGTTGAGAACTTCTGAACTCTTTGGTTCTGAACAAATAATATCGTAACTGCCTATGTACATCCAAAGAATGCAAAACTTTCCCTTCAGTTTGGGGTTAGCATAAAAAGTAGGCAAATGTATAGATTGGTTCAATGCCACATTAGAAATCACTTTAGGCAGAAAAGTAGGATTAGTAATGCTAGGAAACTCTGTCACGGTGAAAAAATCAGAAAAGGTTCCACTGCCATGAGAGCCTGTAATTCAGATACCCTTCTAGCAGAAGTAACAGCCAATAAAAAGCAGTCTTCCAAGACAACAACTTCAAGTCAGCCATAGCTGCAGGTTCAAAAGGAGGCAGAGTCAGCTTTTCCAAAACAAAATTAAGATCCCAAGTAGGAGTAGGAGCCCTCCATTAGGGGTCTTATATTCTTTGCCCCTCTAAGAAACTGTTTAAGCAATGGATGTGAAAATAAAGGAGGGTCACCATCATAGTGAGCAGAAATAGCTGCAGCATGCACTTTAACAGAAGAGAAAGACAAACCCTTGTCCAATAACATAGTCAAATATTGCAAAGTACAACTCAAATCAGGCAATGTGACATCAAAGCCTTCAGCTGAACTCCAAAGAAAAAATCTCTTCCATTTATCAGCATAAACTTTTCGAGTACTAGGACGCCTGGCTTCCAAAAGAACATCCAAAACTTGTTGAGGAGCTGAAGGCCCTCATTCTCTAAAACTGAATCGCCAGGCTGTCAGGTGTAGGGATTGCACCCTGACATTGAGAAAATGATTGTTTTCTTGAGACAATAAGTGAGAATCCATGGTAATGGCCAAGGGCCCCTGAATTAAGCTCCTCAACAGAGGGTACCAATGCTGACGAGGCCAATCCGGTGCTATAAGGATCATGCACGGTTTGTCCCTCCTGACTTTCAACAGGACTTTTGGAAGAAGAGGCAGAGGAGGAAAGGCATACACGTGAAGGTTGCACCAACTGAAGGATAGTGCATCTATTTTCCAGGCTTTCGGATGAAACAGCCTTGTGCAAAACAGAGGCAGTTGGAAATTCAGAGGAGAAGCGAACAGATCTATGTCTGGAGTTCCTCAAGCCATGGTCAACTGACGAAACACCTGAGGATCCAACTTCCATTCGTGAGGATCCACCATTTGCCTGCCCAGAACATCCGCTTAATTCTGTACCCTGGCAGAAACTGTGCTCGAAGAGTGATGTGCAGATTCAAAGCAGTTTCCCATAACAGCATTGCTTGTCTGCAAAGAGGGTAAGAATGAGTTCCCCCCTGCTTGTTGATGTACCACATGACAGGTGTGTTGTCCGTTCGAATCAACACCAGTCCCGGTCGAAGTAGATCCTTGAATGCTTTTAAGGCAAATTGAACTGCCAGCATCTCCTTCATATTGATATGCAAGTGAAGCAACTCCGGGGGCCAAAGGTCTTGAATCCATTTTCCTTTGAAATGAGCACCCCAGGCTGACTCCGAGGCATCTGTCGTTAATATCTGACTTGCCTCTGGTTGGGTCACAGAGAGTCCCTTGTTTAGGTGACATTCCTGAGCCCACCACACAAATTCCTTCTGAATGCAAGGAAGAATCCGAATGACAGCGTCCAAATCGTGGCTGTGTTGAGTCCAAACGCTTTTGAGATACCATTGTAACTTCCTCATATGCAGTTTGGCATTGGGAAGTACTAGAATGCAAGATGCCATGAACCCCAAGGCTTGAAGGACTGTCCTTGCAGTCAGCCTGGACAGAACTGATAGCTGTAGGAAGTACTGGTGAAGATTTCTTTGTTTGTCCGGGGTAAGAAATGCCATCCGAGTCGCTGTATTCAGTCTCACACCCAGAAAACACATCTCTCGTGAGGGTACTAGACTGGACTTTATTTCGTTCACAACTGTCATCACATACTGCAGATGTCGAAGTAGTTCGTGCTTGCCTTGAGCCAGTATCAAACAATCGTCCAGATAAGGATAAATCTGAATTCCTTTTAGTCTGAGAAACGCTATTACTGGAGCCAGGACTTTTGTGAATACCCTGGGCGCAGTAGATAAGCCAAAGGGCAATGCAGAGAACTGATAATGCAAATTTCCAGTCCGAAACCTCAGGAATTTCCTGCAACTGGGCCTGATAGGAATGTGAAGATAGGCCTCCTTGAGATCCAAAGTCACCATCCAGTGATCCCTGCCCAGCATAGGCAACAGCTGTTGCAGTGTTAACATCTTGAATTTCCAGAAAGGTGTTTAGAATGGATAAATCCAGAATGGGCCTCCAAGTATTTCCCTTCTTTGGCACTAAGAAAAGACGGGAATAAAACCCTGTGCCCCTTTCATGAAGGAACTTCCTGTATTGCTCTCAACTGGAGCAGAGAAGAAATCTGTGCCTGTGCTTCCAGTCTTTGCTGATGAGGCACATCCGGCATACCTTTGAAAGGCTGGAATGTGTGAAAATAAAATTTGTAGCCTCGAGTTATAATGTCCAACACCCATTCGTCTTGGGTAACCAAATGCCAATTCCTTTTGAAAAGTCCCAGTTTTCCGCCCAGAGGAGCTGCCAGCAAAGCAGAGTCCAGCAGCTGAAGACACAGGTCATTGGATCTGCTTCCGAAAGGACTGTCCCCTGCCCTCCCCAGCAGAAGGGGTAGAAGAACTCAAAGACCTAGAAGTAACAGGGCACTGAAAGGAAGCCCTACCTCTACCACGCCTCGACTTGCCCCTAGAATGAAAATCCGAAGAGGGAAAAGACCATCCCTTAGCAGGCCAATTCCTATTGAACTTAGGGGGCTGAACCTGTAAAAATTCCTTAACCGTCTGCATAGACTTAGCATTTTCCTCCATTTTTTTTAAAACTAATTCCACTGGAGGGCCAAAAAGAACATCAGATTGCAAAGGAGCATCCATAATTCGAGCTTTAACATGCTCTGACAAGGACTGATCTTTAAGCCAGGCATGTCTGCGAACAACAGAACTAGTAGCAGCCACCCTGGAAGAAGCTTGTAAAGCATCAAAACCACACTGCAAAGAATGCTTACCAACCTGGTCTGAAGCATGCACTAAATCCTGAAGCTCCTTACAGTCAATACCTGCAGCTAAAGCATCAACTTTACATTTCAATTGACTTAACAAAAAATTCTGATACCTGAGCATATGAAACTGACAATTTAAAGCCCTCATAGCCAAAGTAGAAGAGGTATACAGTTTTTTACCCCACCTATCCAGGGCCCTAGCATCCTTGTCCAAAGGAACTGGATTCTTAACCACAGAAGCCTTAACACCTTTGGGGCCTTGAGAAATAGTTTCTGGATCAGCCCTAGGGCTCTTAAACAAGTACTTGTGAGCTTCCGGAACCCTGTAGTATCTATCTGGTTTAACAGGGGCAGGAGGCAGAGAATCTGGGTTAAGGGCAGCCTCAGAAAATACATCCTGAACAACATCCAGTACAGGAGGAATAGCCAAGGGCCTGTGCTGAGGCAAAAACAAATTCTCTCCGCCTTTTACGAGAATCAGAATAATCCTGGCCTTCCCATTTGAAATGTTCCCTCATGGAATGCAAAGTTTCAGAGAAAGAAAAATCTTCTGGAGGGGACGAGGGAGAAGCATCCTCAGCCTCCGAATCAGAATAGAGAGAAATCCTGAAGGTCTTCCACAGAGGAATCTGACTCATTGGAAGACTGAACCAAACTCTCAACTCTGTCCCTACCCTGGGCCTCTTCTCAGGGGAGGCATGGAACATCTAATTAAAGTAATCAAATCTTCAGCCATCTTTAACATGTGCTTCCTAGGAGCTGGACCCTGGGGAAAAGCACCCGCAAGGGCAGACTTAGACTTAGAATGGCCTTTGCCTTGAGAAGGAGGAGGCTTAACCACCCTATGAGGGAGGGCCACAGACAACAGAGGAGCACCCTCACCCTGGCCTAACACAGGAGAAGCCACCCCCTGTAGTAACAAAGGCACCCCTTGACACTCTGGTACACTGTCAGAAAGAGCCACTGAAGCAGCCAGTGGTTCTACAGGACCGGCGGGTGGGCGCCTCATCCTGCTTGGACCGCAAAGACTTTTCTTTGCGCTTCTTAGAAGAGCCAGTCGTCGGAGAATCCGGCGGCATGTAATTACAACGTTTGCAAACACCAGCCTAGCACAGTCCAACCGGCGTTTAATAGTGCGGCTTATTAAAAGTAGCACAAAAGCGACACCCAACAACGTGCTCAGGCCCTAAACAAGGAATGCAGAGTGAATGGTAATCCCTATGAGGAATCTGTTTCCCACAAGAAATACAGTTATTAACTTTTTCTGACATCCGTCAATACTGAGGCAAGAAAAGACAAAAAAAATGTCCCCAATGGGGTAAGCCCAACTTGGTCTCGGTCTGAAACAAAACCGACAATTCCAGAACGAGCACTTGCAAATTCTGCTTCTGCTCAGGACCATGCGGCAAGAAAGACTGATGTTATGGCGTCGGTCATGCGCATTTATACTGACACCACGTCAGTCTCGGGCGCCATGACCGACGCCAGATCTAGCCCTTTGGTATTCGGGCCGATGGTGGGCAGCGGAGTACCCATTAGTCAGGACTGCAGCAATGGGAGACGACGAACATCAGTATTTACTGAATTTAGCACTACAGTTGTATCTGCTACGGCTTCAGCTGTGCTGTTGTGTTCATTTTCCTTTTTCTTGTATGCACAGGATAATTGGCTGATAAATGTATTGTGTATGATTTATTAACCTGTTTCCAAATTAAGTTATGGCACTGTGATGTGGTTACTGTTGAAGCACTCTCAAACTGTAGCAGTAGCATCTATTCTCCTGCTTTATCCACACTATCCTCAGATTTTTTTCTTTTACACCCTCCTATTGCCTCATTACTTCCTTTGACCTGTCTTTGTCTCCTTCTACTAGCTTCATCCTCTCTTTTTTTTTTTCTCTCTCTCTCTCTACAGAGCACACTCAAGCAAATATGCAGTCTGCGGCTACCGCTCCATCTATACAGTGTAGGAAGGAATCAGTATTGCAAACTAAACAAGGATATACATTTTGAGCCTCAAGAGCAGGGTCAGTCCACCCAGGCATTCTACTTGTATGTTTTATGAGAGTGAAGCTATTACATTAGCAGTATTTCTTAGTAGTTCTCAGCTTGCTAATAAAACTGACTGTTGTAGCCTTGTGTCCCCCCCCCCCGGAATCAGTATTGCAAACTAAACAAGGATATACATTTTGAGCCTCAAGAGCAGGGTCAGTCCACCCAGACATTCTACTTGTATGTTTTATGAGAGTGAAGCTATTACATTAGCAGTATTTCTTAGTAGTTCTCAGCTTGCTAATAAAACTGACTGTTGTAGCCTTGTGTCTCCCCCCCCCCCGGAATCAGTATTGCAAACTAAACAAGGATATAAATTTTGAGCCTCAAGAGCAGGGTCAGTCCACCCAGGCATTCTGCTTGTATGTTTTATGAGAGTGAAGCTATTACATTAGCAGTATTTCTTAGTAGTTCTCAGCTTGCTAATAAAACTGACTGTTGTAGCCTTGTGCCCCCCCCCCCCCGGAATCAGTATTGCAAACTAAACAAGGATATACATTTTGAGCCTCAAGAGCAGGGTCAGTCCACCCAGGCATTCTACTTGTATGTTTTATGAGAGTGAAGCTATTACATTAGCAGTATTTCTTAGTAGTTGTCAGCTTGCTAATAAAACTGACTGTTGTAGCCACCCCACCCCCCCCCCTGATAGTACAGTAATCCTAACTGTCCAATAGACAGTATATATTTAATTCACATCCCTGTGACTAAATTAAATTAACCATCAAGCAGCCCCCTCAGTTCTTTCTGCCTTAGTTTGTATCACTTGGAGGATCACCTGCTTATTTGCATCTCTATCATTGCTAATGTATCTCCCTACTCTAATCTGTGCACAAACTGGTTACTAATCAGCAAGTCAATGTAAAGACACACTCCCAACCTTAATAAACTTTGCTGTCTCTTCTCTCCTTCACTTTACAGGTAGTTTGAATTATTACTTACCCTCTCTGAGGCCTTCACTGATATCCACTGATTGCCTCTCTGGTTTCTTTGCATTCCACCTGGTTTACACCTTGTGCTATCTCCCTCCCCCAATACAAAGTCTATATTAGAATCCTGCTGAGCATGGAGCCATCTTTAAATTTCTATTATACCATGATCCCCCCAAAACGTGCACGCTGATTGGCCAGCGTGCCCATTGTAAATCGAGTTATACTAATGGAAAAAGGTCCGGTCGCCCGGACTTTTTTCCATTAGTATAACTTCGTTACAAAACACTGTCTCGCTATGTTAAATGGGTTTAACATGGCGAGACCTTTAAAAATAAGCGGAGATCTCCGTTGCTTATTTTAAAGCTGTCTCACATAGCGAGACAGTGTTTTAAAAAAAGCAACGGAGAAAGCAAGATCTCCGTTGCTTTTTTTTAGTGTTTCGCTATGTTAAATGAGTTTAACATAGCAGCGAGACAGTTTTAAAATAAGCAACGGAGATGTCCGTTGCTTATTTTAAAGCTGTCTCGCTATGTTAAACCCATTTAACATAGCGAGACAGTGTTTAAAAACGGAGAAACCAAGATCTCCGTTGCTTTTGTTTAGTGTTCGCTATGTTAAATGAGTTTAACATAGCGAGACAGTTAAAATAAGCAACGGAGATGTCCGTTGCTTATTTTAAAACTGTCCATGTTAAACTCATTTAACATAGCTATAAAAAGCAACCGAGATCTTGCTTTCTCGTTGCTTTTGCCCAACTCTGATGTACTGCGCAGGCGCGGTACATCAGAACTGCCGCAGATGCCAGACATCTGCGGAAGGGCAGTAAACAGGCATTATACTATGCCATTATTTAAGAAAGTAATAGTTTCTTTTCTTAAATAATGTCATGAGTAATAGCAATAACCCACTTCTGGATGTGGGTAATGCTAAATTACCCACGGTTGGCTTTGTTTGGTCCCTCAGGCTTCGCCCTCGGGACCAAACCACGCCAACCGTGGGTAAATTTAGCATTACCCACACTCAGGCATGGGTTATTGCTATAGTCTCCCACCAGGAAACAAGTGCTTTCAGCAATTACATTCTGCTAGCCGGTAAGCCATTAGACCTCAGGAATTTGTTTTAAAAGTGTTCAGATTTGTAAAGTAATACTTACTTTTTGTTGTATTTGGATTTATACAACTAGTATTCATTTTTCTGAATTGTGACTACTGATCTGCTTATTTTCTTTATTTAACTGGTTGATTCTGTCATTTAGGAATTGTGTTTTTACTGACACTACCACTGCAGCTATGTTGTCTCTATGCTACTAAAACTGCTGTTATAATTGTAATGTATATCTAATTGACCTAGTCTTTGGAGTTAGAAACAGTATTTACTGACTTTAGCACTACAGTTGTATCTGCTACTGCTTCAGCTGTGCTGTTGTGTTCATTTTCCTTTTTCTTCTATGCACAGGATAATTGGCTGATAAATGTATTGTGTATGATTTATTAACCTGTTTCCAAATTAAGTTATGGCACTGTGATGTGGTTACTGTTGAAGCACTCTCAAACTGTAGCAGTAGCATCTATTCTCCTGCTTTATCCACATTATCCTCAGATTTTTTTCTTTTACACCCTCCTATTGCCTCATTACTTCCTTTGACCTGTCTTTGTCTCCTCCTACTAGCTTCATCCTCTCTTTTTTTTTCTCTCTCTCTCTACAGAGCACACTCAAGCAAATCTGCAGTCTGCGGCTACCACTCCATCTATACAGTGTAGGAAGGAATCAGTATTGCAAACTAAACAAGGATATACATTTTGAGCCTCAAGAGCAGGGTCAGTCCACCCAGGCATTCTTCTTGTATGTTTTATGAGAGTGAAGCTATTACATTAGCAGTATTTCTTAGTAGTTGTCAGCTTGCTAATAAAACTGACTGTTGTAGCCTTGTGCCCCCCCCCCCCCGATAGTACAGTAATCCTAACTGTCCAATAGACAGTATATATTTAATTCACATCCCTGTGACTAAATTAAATTAACCATCAAGCAGCCCTCTCAGTTCTTTCTGCCTTAGTTTGTATCACTTGGAGAATCACCTGCTTATTTGCATCTCTATCATTGCTAATGTATCTCCCTACTCTAATCTGTGCACAAACTGGTTACTAATCAGCAAGTCAATGTAAAGACACACTCCCAACCTTAATAAACTTTGCTGTCTCTTCTCTCCTTCACTTTACAGGTAGTTCGAATTATTACTTACCCAGTCTGAGGCTTCACTGATTTCCACTGATTGCCTCTCTGGTTTCTTTGCATTCCACCTGGTTTACACACCTTGTGCTATCTCCCTCCCCCAATACAAAGTCTATATTAGAATCCTGCTGAGCATGGAGCCATCTTTAAATTTCTAGTCTCCCACCAGGACACAAGTGCTTTCAGCAATTACATTCTGCTAGCCGGTAAGCCATTAGACCTCAGGAATTTGTTTTAAAAGTGTTCAGATTTGTAAAGTAATACTTACTTTTTTCTCTTGCCTTGGTTGGCTCTGGCTCTGCCCCGCTCCGTTCGCCCTCGCTAATGCTCTGGCTCTCTCCGCTCCCCTGCCCTGCCCCCTATTCCCTCCCACCCCCACTACCTCTACATTTATAGTAATCATAGTCACACCCACAGCTCACCCTCACATCACCTCCACCAATCACAGCTCCTCAAGTCATATCACATTAAACCACACCAACTTGCTCCACACAAAATACTCCCAATCACTCTCATTCCCACTAGGCATTTTTTTGCATCACCCACACTACTTCCCTATCCACATATAGTGCAACCCTATAATTCCTATTCAGACCCCTCCACCTAGAAACAACATAAACTTTATAACCATGACTATCACACAACTAAATCTAGTCTCTCTTCTCATAATTCTTTACAACACTACAGGTTATCACTCTAGCAATATCCCTAAACTTAGTAGCACAACACTGCATTATGCACTCTCATACACAGACACCACACATTATAATAATATCTGCCCACACTTGTTCAAGAACTACATAACGGACCAATTCAGAACTAAACACATATGCTCTCATTCCTACTCCAAAAAAACACAATACTTTTTCACACTCCTCACCAAACTCCAACATCTGTATAACCATTTTAACTCCAGGCTCACCATAAGTGGGGATATCCACCCCAACCCAGGCCCAAATCCATCCTGTCCAACACAAACTGCTCAAACACAAATGTCAGAACATAACACCCCACTTTCTTCATCCCTGAGCAAATCAACAACAGCAGCAAAACCAACCATCTTTTAATGCTAAATATTAATATTAGAAGTATCAAAATAAAATACCTGAACTCCAGGCCACAATAGCACACTACTCCCCAGACATAGTTGCTTTAACAGAAACCTGGCTAAATAAAAACATAGCTAACTCAGAAGTTCTCCCTACCAGCTACAATATCATTAGACAAGACAGACCACTTCATAAAGGGGGTGGAACTGCCTTACTCTACAAGTCCAACTTAACTGTCCGTCAATTACCAAACTCCTACCCATCCCCCAATAATTGGGACATACTTATCTCACAACTTCTTCACCCTAAAAAGGTCATCACCACAATTGTGATCTATATTCCACCTGGTAATACACCTGCTAGCCTTGAAGACTTTTTATCCTGGTGTTCTTCCACATACTCACAAGAAACCCTTATTCTGGGGGACTTCAACCTAGATTGGTTCACCTGTATATCAGAAACACCAAGTAATCTAATAAATCTCCATGGCTACCAGCAGCTAGTCCAAATTCCAACTAGGTGTGATAAAAAATCTAAAAGGGAATCCATCCTTGACTGGGTCCTAACTAGCAACCCCACATTGTACCCTCACACAGGCAGTCTCCCAGACACCTTAAGTGACCACAACATAATATACTTTATACATAGAACAAGCATATGCAAAACCACTAACTATATATCCACTAGAAACACAAAAAATTCTCTCCTGAGGTCCTCAACACTTTACTGTGTAACTGTGACTGGACCCCCCTAAAAACCCTCCCACTTGACCAGGCTGTAGCATATTTCAACAAAACATTTCTACAACACCTAGACACTGTCGCTCCATTGCGCAAAATCAAGGTTAGAACCTCTACAAACCCCTGGCTCAGTAAAGAAACCAAACAAATCCTCAAGTCCAGAGACACTGCCTGGCGTTACTATCAAAAAAACAAAGAAACACAAAGCCTAACTAAGTACCAAGAACTGCGCACTGCAAAAAAAATGCATTAGGCTGGACAAAAAATCCTACTACACAACATTACAAACTAAATACCAACACAATCCGCAAAAATTTTGCAAAATGTAAACCAGCTACTAAAATCCACCCAAAAGGCTACCCCCAAACCAACCACCCCTGACATTAAAGTTCCCATCAAAACACAATTCAGCTCCCACTTTGTGAACTCAATTCTATCCTTAGTATCACAGAACAGTTCCTTCCTCACTATCCCCCCCAACACAAATAACTCTAATACTAGCTTTACCCTCAAAACAGTTTCCACCACTTCAATCAAAAGCATGCTCTCCAAACTAAAAACCTCATCAACAGCAGCCGACCTACTCCCCAGCTATTTCTTGAAACTTCCAGCAGATGCTATTGCTATCCCAGTCTCCACTCTCATAAACAGATCAATTGTTGAAAACTATGTGCCCAAACTCTGGAAAATATCCTATGTTACACCCATACATAAAGGCAGGACCTCCACTGAACTTAATAACTACAGACCCATTGCTTTACTCTCCCCCTGGCCAAAATCCTAGAAAAATGCATCCATACCCAGATGCTAAACTATCTTCTAGACTGCAACATCCTGTCACCTACTCAGCATGGTTTCAGACCTGCCCATAGTACCACTACAGCTCTCCTCTGCTTCACAGGCACAGTAAACCATCTCAAAAATGAAGGCCTGCAAGTGTCAACTCTTTTTTTGGATATGTCCAAAGCATTTGACACAGTCTCACACCAAATCCTGCTAAACAAACTAAACCAATATCATCTATCTAATTCCACTCTTACCTGGTTCCAAAGCTACTTAACTGACAGGTACCAAGCTGTGAAATGGGAAAATTCTCTCTCTCCTCAGCTGCCCATAACTATAGGAGTCCCACAGGGTTCTATCTTAGGACCACTACTATTCACAGTCTTCACAAATGACCTCCACACCTCCACACAGCATGCATCTTTATTTCAGTATGCAGATGACATTACCTTAATATGTGCTGCACAAAACATTCCCACCGTCCTGCAAACAACTCAACTAGCATTCTCTGACGTTGAAAACTACCTTACCAAAGCCCAACTTATCCTCAATCCAAAGAAAACTCAGCTTATGATTATAACCAGTTCTAACAAAAACACTAACAGTCAATTCACTATCTACTCCACAAATGCTACTTCAATTGCTCCAGTGCCACAGGCTAAGCTATTGGGAATAACCATAGACTCCCACCTAAAATTTGATAGTCATCTGAACTTAACTATTAAAAAAGTACATGCCAAACTGGGGTCACTCTACCGTATCAAACCATTTCTTACCAACAACACAAGATCAGCCATTGCTCGCTCCCAACTTCTATCCACCCTACTCTATGCATCTCCCATTCTGACTAATCTCAACAAAACTGAACTAAGCAAAATGGAAGCTTGCTATAACAGAATTGCCCTTTTTGCTGCAAATTGCTCATATAGAACTCATCATTGTACTGCTTTGAGACAGCTCCACTGGCTTGAACTGCCTAACCTACAATCAGCTCTGCCTCTGTCATTCTATCTATTACCTCCCCAATAAGTGTCCTGCCCTCAAAAACCTAGTACAACATCACTCAGCCAAAAGGCCTCTTAGATCATCAAGCAAACTACTACTAGAAGTCACCAACAGCTACAATAGCTTTGGAGATGCACTATATAGTAGTTCAGTGGCTAAACAATGGAACTCTGTCCCTACTAGCATTCAAAACACATCATCCAAAGCCTCCTTTAAAGACCTCATCAGGCAACATCTCAAGCAAAGTTGGCAGTACCATGATTGCTCCCCAGGCTAGTGAAAGCGGATAACATATGCATACTAAATCTAGAGCAATTTATAATAGTTTTTCAATCTTACTCACAAACACTGGCTAATCTACAGTGTATGTACTATACCTGTGTACTATGTATGTATTCTACCTACATTCCAAAGTTCAGCTGTACACCACAAATCTATTACTTACCTTTATTTTTAAGATTAATATCTTTTTTGATTGTTCTCTCCACTGTAACTGTTGTGCCGCATGTCACTGTAAAAACATGTCTCTTGTAATTTGTGTGTATACTGATTATGTCTAAATAACTAAATGTGTCTGTAATTTTTCTTTGTGGAGCTTTTCTCCCAAGGCCTCTGCTGAAAAAGGGCCTTTTCGGCTCAGTCAGACACCCCCGGTTAACAAATGTAAAATAAAATTAAATAAATTAAATAAAATGGGACGTGCTGGAGGGACAGGTTCATCACCCAGAGACTCCCTACACTATGGAACAGAATGCCAGTCCTTGTGAGGTAGAGCCCCTCACTGACTCTGTTCAAGAGAAAGCTTGAGTGGATGGGAGATCGTAGGTATACCCCGGGAATCATCTCTGTGACACTGCTGGACAGAGGCACAGCAAACTAATGGGTATAGTATCCTCATGCTAAGGGGTGGTGAAAGCCACACATACTCTGGCTAGGCTTATAAATGCCCCAGGGCAGATAGCCTAGTATCTACCTATGAACCTATGTAGGTGTCCAGGCAGGTTGCGGGTACATGTGGTATGCTGATATTGCCTGATGTGCCTGTGGAAATCCACAGCTACACATGGGGGACCGATAACAGTGCTCCCTGTAGGCACATGCGAGTACACCATAGGAGGGATTCAGGTTATCAGAACCAACATGGTGCTACACATGTAACTGTCACACATACCGTGAACACAGCTCAATGCATGCCGCACCTGCACTACATGGTATGTCTGCTGCATGTTGACAGCACCCAACCCACATCACATACGCACCAGTCAGTTTTCATACACAACCACTGCAACATACACATTACACGCTATGCATACACAGGTATCACATACACCTCTCACTATCTTGTCCACCCTGTGCATCAGAATATATTTGCATAACCCTGCACCGATGGTGTGGATGACAGGGATGCGGCAGAGGCTTCATCATATGCACAGGGTGATATGTCTGCCAGGGGCATAGGCTGCACCAATGGATAACATCGTGTGTGTGTGTGTGTGTGTAAGGGCTGGTGAGTTTACTGGGCATGATTGTGCAGAATGCATGTGGATGTGGTGGAGCCCTACAGTTGTGTCTGCTGTGTGTGGGTATGTGTGTACACAGTCTAGCCATATGTGATGCCTACACAGGGTATAATTGGCAGCCCCAGACTGTACAGTGCAGGTTGTATGGCTCACTGTGTCCGTCAGCAGCCACGTGACCCGTGCCTGCCTGGGGTTGCACGGGCACTACCGGGTGGAGGTATAGAGTGGCTACTGTCCGATGACACATGTCCGCTGGAACCTTATCCACGCTGGGACCGGCCAGGGCCATGTCCACTTGGCCTGCTGAGTCCTGGTGTGGACGGTGTAGCACCAGCTGCACTGCTGCTGCTACCGGCACTGTGTGAGTGGGCATGAGAGGTGGCATGCACACGTCGACCTACACTAGGTGGTGTTGCTGTCCTACGCCCACATGTCCTACGCCTCACCCCTACCAGGTGTTCCAGCACAGACAGCTCACGCTCGCGGATTGCCATGCCTCAGTCGAGGATTCCAACCATTTCACCTAATCGCCTATCCAGTACATTAGCAATCTGCTGTTGAGCACTCGCCAATGACTGGATGTTGTCATTTAGGGAACGGATTGCAGCCCTCTGCAGCCTCTGCCCTTCTTGGTTCTGCCGTTCTGCACGTGCCTGTGCCGCCATTACAGTCTGGAACATGCGTCTGGTGATACCAGCTGCTGCGCCATGTACAGCAGGTGCATGTCTGCCAGAGGTCCTCCTATGAGCAGCACCAGCCACATGCCTGTGTGGCACATCACCAGTCATTACACTGGCAACATGGTGTGTAGGCGCACCTTCTGTAGCCACCACACATTCCTGCTCAATGCCAACAGACACTGACTGTCCTTCCTCTATGGGCAACAGTGATGTGGTATGTGTCGGCATCAGAACCATGTACGGGGATGAGGGGGACATAGGTGGGATGGTAACCACTGGCACAGCTTCTGCCCCTGACAACCCTGCCTGTACCTCATGCATATGGTCATCACCGCTAGTATCTGTGGGGACACTAACATCAGATGGACCGCAGGAGGGGAATGCACCTACACCATCTGTGAATACAAAGACATACTGTAAGGTACATTACACACAGACACACACACACACACACACACACACACACACGCAGACACGCAGGCAGACACACACACACACACACACAGACACACACGCAGACACGCAGGTGGACACACGCGCGCACACACACACACACACACACACACACACACACACACACACACACTCTCTCACACACACACACACGCAGGCACACCATGCATGTGTTATTGCAGATGGCATGCAGCATTCTCACACTACAGCACAGGGAATGCAGCCCAGACATAAATAGTGTTAGTATGCATACTGCCCTGGGGTGCACACTACATCAAGCAGGTGTCATATCAGTAGGCATGCAGTACACACAATCATGGTAGTTTGCATGCATCACCGTGATACACCATGTGGCCACAGACAGGTTAACAGTACACATGGCTGACGTTACCTTGGCATGTAATCCGCCATGTGCGGTAACATGTGGACATGTGTGACACACTGGTGTCCCGCCACATGCACCGCATCATAATGGGCTTCACAGTGCAGTGTTGTGTGTACAGCCTACAGATAGAATGCATGTTTAGCACATGTGTATGTGCAGGTATAGTTACTGTGAGCCATGTACATAGCTATACAGTGGGGAGTACAGGCACTGTGCCACTGCATGGCAACAGGATGCATTTATGTTGCTGTGCGATGCATAACATGGACGCATTGCATCGCCATGACTGCAACACAGTCATGCTGTTCCACAGCACGTATATGGTAGACATCGGTGGCACCTCCGGTGGCTGCAGATAGGCATTCTGGTTGTCTGGTGTACCACATCAAATGTACAGGTAGTGCGATCATAGCCGTAGTGGACCATGTGAGGACAATGTGCAACGGTGTCTATCCACATCAGACGTACTGTGTGGCAACATGCCTGTGGCTATCACCCATGGCCATGTGTGACTGGGTCTTGGACAATTGTGTGTGATGGGCATCGTGTACCCATTCCTGTGGTGTCCCATGTGACATACACCCATACATGTCGGAGGTGTCACAATCCAGAGGTCTATGCAGACAACAGTGTGGATGTTTGTTATGTCGGGGGTAGGTCATGTGATGGTGTGACAATATTGCAGACAGAACACCATGGGCGTGGGACATGGGTGGCGTGTCACAACGTGTGCACACAATGCAGGGGCATATGTCACATTGGTGACACCTGTGTGCTGGCCAGATCACTGATCACTGTGTGGTATTGTGTGCCTACCACGAATGGTGTTCCAATGCATACTACATATGCATCCATTTTAGAACACCTCCACCGTTGTATGCATAGCTGACAGCACATATCACACTGACAGGTACTGTGGTTTCATGCCGGTGTATAATAACGGTTGTATCTACTGCACATGGGTGGCATGCGTGTGTCTGGTGGTGCAACCTGTATACCGTGACTGGAACAAAACCCAGGTGTGCATGTTATACCTGGCCACATGGCGAATAACTCTACACTGTAACATGCCTGGTACTAACAACAGTCTCACCTGCGACGGACCCATGTCTGTGCGACACGCCAGAGGTACCTGCATAGGGGCGACGTATACACATTATCCATGACTGTATGACAGCCACAGTTCGCACGGTGCATGTCACATCCTGTACCTGTGTGATAGCATATGGTATGCACACGTCTGCATACACAACGTAGCATACTGTAGTATGCGGCTTGTGTGCCCATATACCTGGCATGTGTTGTTACTTTACATGATGTACAGTGACACCTACAACTACAGTGGATATCATACTCATATGCAAGACTGACTTACCAGGCAGCTCCAGGCTCATTGGTTGGGAGACACCCACCTCCACTATGGTGGCTAATGTTTCTGCATGCTATTCCCTGGGTGTCCCCAGACTGGCCAGGAGCTCCTCTGTGTGTGTGAGCGGGGGCTGGGTTGGTGGCCCACCACCTGTTCCACCTTGTTCTCTGGCGATTGTGGCGGCATGCTATTTTGCGTGCCGTATGAGGTCCATACAGTGTCAGCATACCTGCTGGTAGGTGCGGTTGTTGCCACCCATGTCATTCACCCTCCTGCGCATATCCTGCCACAGGTCATCCCGCTGCTGCGCTTGCTGTGGAACATGGCTGAATAGCAAGTCATAGTTGTCATGGAGCAATGGTATGATTACTTCATCCTCCTGGCGGCTGAAGGCTGGCAGGCGTGAACGAGGCATTTTCTGTAAGACATAATGATGGTGACAGGTCACATAAACACTGATGTACTGGCATACCACTGAACATACATTGCTATGACATGTACGACATCTGCACAGTAATCTCTGAGACGCATCATGACACTGACACAGCTGACGTGTTGCTGTCACACCTGTCACACCATTATGCAGTAGGTATCATATCATATCTGTGTCAACTCATCACACTGTACATACCCTATGTAGATGGTAGCCTGCTGTGGACATGTGTACCTGCCTGCACCTGTGTTCATACCAATCAGCACGTGGCCCGATGTGTGCACAGTTCTACTGTTCACCTGGATGCTGTGTATATGTCACATAGCATCACAGACGCAGCCGTTATGGACGTCAGCGGTGGCACTGCACACATACACATGGACACCTGTACATGCATGTGTTTTGCCATATACATCTACTCAGCACTGTACGGGTGTTGGACATCCTGCCATGGCTCACCTGTATTGCACATGTGATACACATGGGACAATGTCTAATCATATGACATTAGCAGGTCTGGTCATACACAGCATGTGCGCGCGTGCATTGTACACACTGACACACAGCACTTGTGATGCCACAAGGTGCATCAGTGCCACATTACTGATCTGGTCAGTTGATAGTGCAAGTGCCATGTGGCCATCGCACCATGTATGACTGTGATGGCACGTGCAGCCTTGCTGCACAGGGCTGCATGGTATGGCAGGGTATATCCCATACATGGCACAGGGATGTGTCCCGCCTGTGGGATACCAGTATTGGGAGGGTGGCTGTCCATTTCATATGTCATTTCTGTGGGTATATGGACATGTCGCATGTCCATCATCATGGTGTGGACAATGGCCTTCTGCAAGGTAGGCAGCATGCTGCTTGGTGGGGGTGTGTATGGTGCATGCTGGCATCGCACATCCATGCATACACATTACGCCTGACAGGTGCTATGTGCTGTGATATTGTTCAACACAGTGCTGTATGTGCCCGCACGGTGATATCCCGTGCACATGGATGGTACCCCGGCCTGACATGGGTACCACATATGTCTACATCCAGTGCCTGCTGTCACCACCATGTCGGCGGGTGCACCGCACAGCACCATCCCTCCCACAGTGACCATGGTGTTGAGCACAGCCTAGGTATTCATTTATGGGGTGGGGATGTTCACATAGTGGGGGCACTGCTGGTATCATCCATCAGACCATACACGTATGACGCACACCTCACACACAGCCCATTCAGTTTGTTGTTCGCAACACTGACACAGATATACTGCTAGGCCAGGGCCATTCCCAGCCGTACATACACAGATGCATAACACTGTCTGTGGCATGGGCTACAATGACGGTGGGGTTCAACACATACCGTGTTCGACTGTGGCTGGCGCTGATGTTCTGTGCACATGTCAACACAGTAACCCTGTTCTACTGTAGCCAGCGGTGATGTGCTGTGCACATGTCAATGCTGCACATTGTGTTGGTGTCTGTCTGTCAACAGGCCAGTGGTGGAACACGCAAGGGTATTTGTAATCAAATATGCATGCCGCCCTGTACAGCTGTACTGCTAACATCTCAGGTGCTAATGTGTCATGGACATGCACACCTTACCCGGAAAGGTGATAGTGGATTGCCACCCTTGTGGGTTGCTATTATCCAACACCCTATTTGTATTGTATGTTCAGGCTATGCACCTGTGCAGGACATGTGGGCATGTAATGCGCTACTGTGTACCTTTGCACCCATTGCACAACATGTCACACAGGTACACTGGCAGCCATACACTTCACAGCTTGATGAAGGTACGACAGGTGTTGTACACACGTAACACATATCCTGTGGGACATGGTCGTATGTACAGGCATGTCCGACAGTCACGTACCAGTGCTACCCCTATATGACGGATATGCCGTACATGTGGCAATACAGCAACTGTCACATGTACTCGTGCAATGCCCCCCTACCAACATGGAGTGGTACTGCCTGTGGGGGATGTGCTTCTGCATCCATGCTGTGCCCATAGCTGTCAGTTGTACATCATTATCTGCAACGTACCTCATTTGGTGTTCTAACGGGTGCATGTTCATCATGGCTCCACATTGGTTGGGTCTGTCACACAGTCATTGTTGTACATGGTTTACATGCCAGCCATGGCTTACTATATGTGAATCAATGTAATTTATTGGGATACCATAATTATACATTAGAGCAGCGTATTCCAGCCATCCTATAGCCTTCCTAGATGACACTGTTAGCCAGCCAGTAGTAGGTGTTCCGCCATCTGCACATTAGTCACACAGTACGAGGGCTACTGTTACCCATTCTGGGCACAGGGTGCTGACAGCTGTGGATGGGTGTGATGCTGCCGACAACCATGACTGCACCTGACGGTCACGTCTGGATGGGTAACATTCACAACACACACCTACCTTCACGTAGTACCACATCATCTACAACAATGGACATTCCTGCCAGAACAATGTATGCAGTATGTCTGTATGACCACTGTAGGCACCATTGGTGGCCCCCAGCATGGCAGCCGACAGCACCAGTGTATATCCCGCAGACCCATGGGTTACACCATTCACAACGCACCAGTCACGGATGACCCTGTTGTGGATCACATTGCAGTTCCACACATCATGTTACACAAGGCATCATGCACTGAGATGTTGCGGACGGGTGAACAGCTCTGCAACTCAACATACGCACACATGACACATCACCTGGTACAATATATCTCTCATACAACATGTTATTGTGACTGCCCTGTGATGGCAATACACAGACTACGTGTACTGGGACATGCAATGACTCACTGGTGTTATAGCCCTCTGAGTGTGTGTCTAGCCAAGGTGTACAGTAGGCAGTGGTCTGGACACAGGGACACTGTACATTGACCTACTGTGTCACTGCAACTGTTGCCTATGCTCCTACTGTTATTGTGCAGGCATGTGGTATCTGACCGCTATGACAGTCCTGGTCGACCACAATGCTGTGGCACTCATGACCTGCAGCCATCAGCCTGGGGTGTGGAGCACACATGTACATCTTCACATGCTATACTGCCTCTGTGGCAGTTTCACATAACTGTCTCTGGCAGGGCTGTAACAGGCAGGCACGGCATGGGGTCATGTGGGACAATGCTTGCATCTTCCATTGTGCTGCACACAAGCGAGGCACACACACTATTGCACCACTCACATATCTCTGCAGTGACTGGGACCTGCCTCCATGCTCTGCGCAACACGCCTGCGAGTACGGATTGTACACGGATCGTACCTCCCAGGCACATACCTGGACTGGAACACCCACAGGTGAGGGGTTCACACATCACACAGTGTTTTGCACGCATCCTGGATAGTTGCCTAACACACAATGCATCATAGGTGCTCCATGTGCAGATACCCGTGTTTGTGACCGCTATACACATTGTAACACGTGACAGAGTCGACATTGTACACCACAGGTTACATACCGTCTGCGTTGTTATACTGTACATTGGGCCTCAGACAGCTAATACTGCCATGTGCTGACAGCAACCCACACTTCCCTGGAATAGACACCCATGTACCTACACATGCTTGAGTCATGCACTCCGCTCAGCTGGATGACACATTACACAACACATACCATACCTACACTACCCTTAGCATGCACAATACCTCCATGTGACTGGTGTGACGCACCTGGGGTTATCCCCTCTTTGGTGGATTAAACACATATGCTACATGGCCCTGCTAGCCACACCCTGGAAACACACCCATCGCAGCATACACAGAACATGTGTACTACAACCAGTACTACTGACGTCTGCTGACAGCAGTTGTTAACGGCATGACACCCCAGCAGATGGACAGTGCACATACATATGCTGACACATACCACAGTGCGCTTCCGTAGCATGTACACAATTGCAGAAACCATGCTATTCCACACAGAGACATGGCAGTACTGACCTGTTAACAGACGCCACTATGGTGGTCATGTTCCATGCACATATGATGTACAACCACATGTGCAGGCTGTTGCACAGTGGTGTACATTCACATGTGTGGGGTGCATCACTTGTCAGCCATGGTGGGTCCTCGAGGTCCATCATCACATACTCCAAGGCTAGCTACCTAAACATGACTGCCCCACATTGCGGTGTGGGGCCACAGGCATTGTGGTGGTATGTTTGTATTCTTTGGCTACATCCACATCTGATGTCACATACAATAGTCACCCAGGCATTGCAGACCGAGCTAATGTTGGCAACGTGCCTGGCGATGGCATACTTACTGACAATACACCCTCTCACTCACTACAGGGTCGCAATCCGTACATGGAAATTGTAGTGTCCCTGTGGACACATACACAGTACTGACATGCACACGATATGTCCTGGGACGCTGGCCCGATGTCATCTTCCGATGTCCCTGGCTGTAATGTCCCACCAACCTGTTCGGTATATGTCTCCACACCAGGCCACTATATTCACTGCTAGCCTGTTGTCGGACATTGTGTACCCTGACAGCCGCACAGTGGCATTTCTCGCACTACCCATAGGTGGCACTGCATTGCACGTGTGGGACTGTAGTCATACACCCATGACTGGACCATTCTGAATGGCAATGGGGCACATCCTCACGAACGTGATTCCCACACACATTGATGGCCTCCAGGCCTTTCCTAGCACCTGTGTTGGGCTTGTGTATGCCACAGCACGGCACATACACATGCTGGCCACCTGTCATACCGTTGCATGGGCGGTTGGGGTGGTACGGAGGCCGACACATCAGACGTTGTCCTCACATTGCCCTTCAGCACCATTCCACGTTCTGGTATTGGCAACTTACACATCCACCTGCACATCATACCCTGTGTCTCAGGATGTTATGCTATGTGGCTCATGGACAGGACACACAGTGGTGCGAGCATACCATAGTACCTACTACAGGTCAGGTACATATGGCATTACACAGTCCTCAGTCATGGGGCCCCTCATGTTCACTATATGCTTACATACAGAACATGCTGTCACAGAGTACTGTTCATGCCAAGATATCCCACGCCTACATACAAAGCACCATTATTGCTCCACCAGCTCATACCGATACCAACCATATGGGTGTCAGTGTGGCGGATACATCATATGAGTATCATGGCATCAGGATGCATGACACATGGTGCATGCACATCACCTTTGCATAACAACATTCACCCACTGACTGGTCCCGTACATACATATCACATTGTACACGGTTGCTGTACACACATATGCCACACACAGTCCTGTGGTTACCATATTCCACTGTGGCATGGATACCCTTCTGCAAGGCCACACCTATCTGTACTGTGTGTGATGCTGGTACATAGGTAGCCATTGTACCTGTGAAATACACACATCTACACACAGTCAAGGGTACAATAACACATTTATGGTGTACCTTCAACAACAGCTACAGCTTTACATGGCACAACATTGTCACGCCACGATGTTTACCAGGCTCAGACGGTTTACATATGCGGCTGACATACGGAAACACATCTGTTCACATCTTCATACCACATACTCAGGGGTGTCTTCTGCTCTGACACGGCCCATGTCCTCCACATTACTGATGCATATACCCCCTATACATGACATCTGTGGTGGGCAGTGTGAACGGACTGCTCCTGGATATGTGCACACACGCCACACTGCATGGGCTGGGCTTCTGTGTTACTTCCACAAACACAACACACACCATGCTGTGGAACATAGGTCCTGTGCACATCCCGCAGGGACACACAGTAGCACTGTTCATGTGATACCTCCCTTGTTGTTTGAGTGACACGTAGTCCTGGTACCACCACAGCAGCGGTACTGTAGACGCAGTTGACACCTGCCTCTGCTGTTCACAGGACATTACCATGGGGAGGTGACACTACTGTGTACACTGCACATGTGTTTACACATGGACCTGCCAGACTGCATTGTTGCCCACTGTGCACCTGTGCAGCTGCTACAGGTCCTTTGGGCATGGTTACTTGGTGTCCCTTCCATTTCAGCTAGCTATCATGCTACTACTCTGTCCCATACCTACAGGCCATATGTATCCTGTTATTGTACATACCAATAGGCGATACCTGTGTTATGCATGATATTCCTGTGATACTATGTATGATATCTGTCATATCTACCTAGACAGCTTTGCATTACACATATTTCACATAGTGTCCCCTAATGCAGGGCATACTTGCACGTCAGCCGCACCTTACATATGACATCAACGTATATGCCCATACACATGCGTGCTGTGACAGTATACATACATGTCCTATCCCCTGCTATGGCACTTCCTTGTTTGACATCCACTGCCAGCAACAGCGTGTGGTATGGCATTGTTCTCTCTAATGCCCCCCTGTGGCAGCCCTTGTGGTGTCTCCACTGTGTACATGATGTCCCACTGCTGTACACACGGTGTCCACAAGCGCTGGTATGCTCAGCAGGATATCACTACATAACTACATTTCACCACTTTCTGCATTACGGACAAGTGTAATTAATTACAACCACCATTCACATACAGTACAGCTTCGTCATACACATCATGCGTTACACAACCGTACATATCGTGTGTTCTACATACCTTGTCGGTGTTTCATTCCGTGTTTTGTTCCGTGTATCGTTTTTCCGTTTTCTTTCGCTTTCAGTTGTACACTGCTGGTTTGGTATGAGCATACGGTTTGAATATCCTGAGTCATCCTTATATCCGTCGATACCTGCAACATGTGAATTCATCCCACCAATTGCTGTTCCTCAGTGAGTAATTACGTGCATATCACCTGTGCATCTACTCCATTCGGAAATTACGTGTCAATACTGGGGTATAATTGGTTTCCTCACCTGGGCGTTGGCTATTTGCCCTACCTTCATGGAGATGGTCTGTATTGTGTTATGTTATGTGTAACTGCAACCGCTATGCGTGGCGACAGGTATATTTCAAAGTAATGTTACCCGTGGATTGTGTGTGTAGGGTGTAGTATTTGGTTCAACATGTGGGTGTCCCTGACCTGATGACAAATGATAAAGGAGTATTGCATTCAAAACTGTAACATGGCTGTTGTATTCCTTTATACTACGCATGCAAGTATGCATCCGCCTTTAATTGTGTCTCCCACGCGAGATGTTGTGGGTATGCAGATGTCATTGACTGACTGTATGTTTGTGCTGCTATTACGGTTTGTATTCCTTTAATATCTACGGTGGGGGATATCGGTGGTTGTACGTGATGGATACGGGTTGTGGGCCTTGCATCTCTACATAGACAGTATAGTTGTCTGTGTGCTCCATCCCTACCTGGAGAGTTAACAGTTAATAGTCTTTTGTTATGGGAGTGTAGCTTGGGCTGTTGTTAATTGGTTCCAATATCGTCTGCAAGTGGCCTTGCTGCATGTATACCCCTCAGAACTTCTGTGGTATATCAGCTGCTATGTGTAACGTGAGTAATTACATGCATATCACCTGTGCATCTACCCATTCGTAATTACGCCACGATACTGGGGTATAATTGACTTCGCCTGGGCTTGGATATTCACCCTACCTTCGAGGGGATGGTCTGTATTGTCTTATGTTGTGTGACTGCATCTGCTATGCATGGGAACAGGTATGGTCTGCATTCATGTCACCCATGGATTGTGTGTGACAGGTGTAGTATTTGTTTCAACAAGTGGGTGTACCTGTCCTGCCGATGTATAATAACGGAGTATTGCATTCAAAACTGTAACATGGCTATTGTTTGCATTTCTACAATGCATGCAATTATGCAGCCGCCTTTAATTGTGTCCCCACGATATGTTGTGGTTATGCAGATGTCATTGACCGACTGTATGTTTGTGCTGCTGTTACGGTTTGTATTCCTTTATTATGTACAGTGGGGGATGTCGGTGGTTGTACGTCACGGATACGGTTTGTGGGCCTTGCATCTCTACATAACCAGTATAGTTGTGTGTGTGTCTGGCCCTACTTGGAGAGTTGACAGTTAATTGTCTTTTTGTTATGGGATTGTAGGTTGGGCTGTTGTCATGTGGGTGTCTGTATAGCTCATGGGTGAGCTTGATGCATGTATACCTCCATAACATCTGTGGTATATCAGCGGTTGTGTGTACGTGACAACTATCCCTTGTCATTCTGTCCCAGATATTTGCAGGCATTGTGGTCCTGTTGTTGGGATAGCCTGTTTGCCAGTGGTTGCCACATATTCAGATGGGAAATGATTGTTTGACACTTGTAGAACACACAGCGGTGTTTACAGGCCGACACGTGGCCACTGTCAGTACTGGGGTAGCACATACGTATTTCCGCGGTATATACCTATTGCTGTGTGACTTTGCCGATGTATCTTATTGCAATTAACATATCAGTGTCGTACATACAGGCATGACTATTACATACGTCCTTTCCATTTCATATGGGGTATATTCCTGTGCTACCATCTGGAACATATTCACTTTGTATCGTTCTATGTCGCGACACACCTAGCCAGGGTTGGGCTGTCACTACTACTTTGGGACTAGTAGTGTACATATGCCTGAGGCTAGTTTACCGTATGCCTACAACTACTATTCTGCTCTGCCTCTAACATGGCACCAACATACACATGTTGCAGACACACACACATTACACTCACACAGCGATGCACATGGCACCCTCACCGCACATGTACAAATACTACGGCACTCACGGGGACGGTTGCACACAGTACCTACGTGGACCGCAACACCGGCGGCGGTGTCTACCTCTCCCTTCATATCATCATACTATTACACGCGCATGTACTGTTACAGTACTGTGGTCTGGCGATCTTTCGCGTTATGCATATCGGTATGTTACCCGTTCCATGGTTGGCGGTATCCTCTTATGTTGAACCTCCCAGATGTTCAGGTTGTCGTTTCACTATGCATACTATGTACAGATATCGCGGGTTACATCTCAGTCACCTTATATCCCTCTAATTCCCTGTCTTAACTGTAATATATATATGTATATGTGTACATATATTTCTATATATATATATATATAATTATATCTATCTACATATATATATATATATATATATATATATATATATATATATATATACACACACACATATATATCTATATATCTATATATATATATATATATATATATATATATATATATATATATATATATATATATATATGTATACATCTTGCGGCGAATGTGGCAGGCATACATCAACACCATATGCTGTAGGACCCATGTACTGTTCAGGTGTTGGCGTTACATGCTCCACTGGCTGATGGGTGTACAGTGTTTGGGGGCTGCCTATGTTGGAGTCACACATGAGGCCACCCATACAGTACACTTTACAGGTGGTCATGTTTGTGTGCCATCCATTTCACTGTGTGTGCAGGTAGGGAGGTGTCAGTCCATGGGGCCTACACTGTCAGAGTATGTGCTATACGTTCCCTCTTTGCCAAGGCATAGGCATATTGGGTATGCCTCGCCTGCTCATTGGGCTAGCACAGTGTGTTCCTGGTCTGGAACCCTCTGTGCCTTGACTGGCTTTGGCAGTTGTGGTGGGCTTTGTGGCCCTTCACCATTATGTCCCTGCAGCAGTTAAGCTCGCAGGATCATATTATGTAGCATGGCACATACTATGAATATGTGGGCACATGTGCCTTTAGAGTACTTCAAGGCTCCACCAGATGTATCCAAGCACCGGAACCGTGATTTCAGCATCCCGAACACACGCTCTATGATTATTCTGGTTTGTGCGCAGCCTCATTATGGCATTCTTGCATGTGTGTGTATGCATTTCTGATGGAGTCATCATCCACGGCTCCAGTGCATAGCCAGCATCCCCACGAGATGGCCTTGTGGGATGTCCCCTGGCAAATACCTGATACAGCTGTGAGGCATGCCAGATATGGGAGTCGTGTAGTTTCCAGGGCTGCCAGCACACACATCCATGATAATGCCCTGAGCATTGCACATGACCTGGCAATTGATGGAGGGGAATCCCTTGCGGTTTATGTAGCCTGGCCCTGCTCGCCAGGTGGTGACTTGATTTGTATGTGCGTACAGTTGATCGCACCCAGAACCTCTGGGTATTGTGCCACATGGTGGAAGTGGCGCATATTGCTAGCCAAATCCTCCTGAGATCTAGGGAAGTATATATGCTCATTGGCATGTGGTAACATGGCATCCAAGAACTGGTGTAGTACCCTGGATGCTGATGCCTGTGAGATGCTCCATTATATCTCCAGTTGGCCTTTGAAAGGTACCTGTGGCCAATATTCGCAAGCTTACACATACCTTGTGTCCACTGGGATGGGTTCCCTCTGTTGTTTCTGTTCTCAGGTGTGGCCGCACAGCTCCACTATTTGCTGTAACGTGTCCCGCTTCCACCCTGTAACGCCACTATCTCCAGGTCTTGTAGCCCCTCGGTAGGTTACCCTTGGTCTGAACACTCTCCTTCTCCTCCGAGGCCTACGGTGGTTGTCGGCACCCTCCTCCACAACACCGCCTGTCTCTAACACATGCTGATGGATCACAGACACGGCAGCACCCAACATGTACATTTTAAAAGTTCCCCGTGTGTTTAAACCTATGGTGCGGCATTTGGGAATACACGGCTGTGTGTTGTGTGCATTCACACTTTATACTATTGTGCTGTGCACATCGATGATGTCATAGGGTGTGTTTGTAAGGTCAGATTCGGGGTTATCTTCCGTTTTTACTGATGGAACTAAACGCTGTTGCCTTTGGTGTTGCAGTACCTTGCCTCGCCATGGATTACCTTTCTCACCTTCCCTTACTATTTTGCACGTTGCACCCTACTATTTTCTGGCATGCATCCTGCAGAGCACTGTCATGTGTACTTTCTGGGACATGGCATATCATGCGCTTTGTGTGCTGTCAAGCAGTTGCCTGTCTGCTTTGCTCTGCTGTGTCAGGTCTTCTATCTTTGCAATCTGCTACCTCCCTACTTTCTTTCTTTGCATTCATATGCCTCCCTATCCCATTTTGCAGGTTTCTGCATGTAGAGTTGTCAGCTGCCACCGATTGGCCTTCGTGGGTTTGATTAGTGTTGATTGCTCATTAGTACTCCAATTACACTTCTTCCAAGATTTCCTCACATTCTTAACATCACCTTCCTGTTTCCGATGTTGTTTGGCGGGCGAGCCACCTGACTAGGTTAAGGGAACATAGTCATCCTCGTGACACATGCACTTCTGCGCATTGTGTGTGCCTCAGCTGAACTATTACCCCACACCCCTGTCCTGCAGCTGTGATTTATGGCTGTACAGCCCAGGTTTGCTGTGCTCCAAATGTGCTTCCTGCCACGGTGGCACACTCATCTGCAGATGACATGTATTCCTCTGAGCCACTGGTGTATTACCGCTGCTGCGCTTGGTACAGCCTTACGCCGCAGGATTTATGATTCAGCATTATCTGCCCCATTTGCATGGCATTGACTACTAATTCATAGTTACTAATCAACACTGTCACGAGTCCTTGGCAACCCTTGCACCGTGGTTGTGGTGTTCCATGCATACCATGGTGTATTATGCTGTGAACCTGCTGTGTATTACGCTGTTTTATAACATTGTTATATTA